>NC_056728.1:750948478-751033478 GCF_019279795.1 Protopterus annectens | reverse complement strand
GGGTTGGTTTAGCCATTATCAAAAAGGTTCTGATATTGGCAAAACCAACTCACAATTTATGTTGGAAGGAAATAAACTAGTGGGATGTTACCCATGTGGACATTGCAGTTTTTGCAAGTTTGTTCCCAAAGAGAAATCCTTTACCTCTTCAAATTGTTCCAAAGTATTTGACATCTTAGTATATGGTAATTGTAGTATGGGCCGAGTTGTATATTCAGTTCGATGTACTTGCTCTGCTTATGATGTTGGTCAAACTTCACGTCCCTTTAAACTGAGAATTTCTGAACATTTAAGTGATATCAGATGTGCCAAGGACACTAATGCTTTGTACAAACACAGTTTAAAATATACTACAGCCAGATATTCATTTATTATTATTGATAAAGTAGGGGGAACAAATATGCAGAAAGAGGGGTTGCACTCTATGTTAAATTATAAAGAAAATGTAACTCGAACTTAGTCCCAGTAAGACCACAAAAACAAACCGCAAAAGGCACCACGTAAATCCAATAAACTCTTCCAATAAACTCTTCCAAGTAATGTAGTAAAACTCTTTATTTTAAACACCAAACCACAGGATGGAACGAAACAGAAGTAGTAAAATCAGTCAATTGATTGACTGATTTTACTACTTCTGTTTCGTTCCGTCCTGTGGTTTGGTGTTTAAAATAAAGAGTTTTACTACATTACTTGGAAGAATTTATTGGAAGAGTTTATTAAATTATAAAGAACATACGTGGATTATCAGGTTAGGGGCTTCTTTTCCCCAGGAATTAATGAGCTGCTGTAACAGCCAATAGGATTGAAGTATGGGTGTACACACACATATATATATATATATATATATATATATATATATATATATATATACATATATATATATATATAAATATATATATATATACACACACATATATATATATATATATATATATATATATATATATATATATATATATATATATATACACACACACACACACACACATATATATATATATATATATATATATATATATATGCACTGTATATCTATCTATATATATATATATATATATATATATATATATATATATATAGATATATATATATATATATGAGATATTTATGCATTGTTTCATTGCACTGATGAAGGCTGAGTACCGAAACTGGTATACTTTTTAGTTCACCCTTTGGGTGTTTGGAATGTATGTATTTTGATTTAACCCTGGGTTAAATTAAATGTTTTGCTTGAGAGCAGTTTTGAGTCCTGGCCTGTTTGAATTTCATGAACTTTGGTATTTTAGGCCATGCATCATTCCATATGTGCGTGGGGATTGGAGTTGTCCAATGCAGTGATCTCCCATGTTATTGAGTACTAGATCAAGGTCATTTGAAACCCTTGTGGGGGTGTGGGCTAACTGTTTCAGAGAATTTGTGTTTACAAAGTGCATGAAACTTAGGGTGAACATGTTTGAGCTCATGTATATGACATAGTCAATGGAAGGATAGCTAAAGTCACCCATGCCTAGGGTGTTTGGCTGTATTATGAGTGAGTCAATTAGGTCCAGGAATGCACTGTGCGGTTTTCATGGTTCATGTTGGCGGACCTGTACATGAAAGGGGGTCATTCCTACAGTTGAGAGTTGTGCTGTTTAACCAGTCTTGACATGTATTTGTCTTTTGTGAAGAAAGATAACCTCCTCGTTTGGTACTTTCACATCCATTTTGCAGCCTGAACTTATGGAAGGCATTATAGCCTTTCATGGCCTGAGTACTGTCTGTGACTGCACAAACAATATTATCTTCCCAAGTAAGTAGTGCATCCACTGATTTTCTGATTTTGGCTCTTTTCTTATTTAGACCCCTAGCATTTAACAGCGTAACCTTGAGTTTGTCCTCTGAGGATATTTTTATGTCAGAAATTTTGGTTATATGACATTGCCTAAAAAAGCTACTATGGGGGAGGCAAGTATCTTTGCTAGTAACCGAAAGGTAAGAGGTGACAGATGAAGACCATCCCTGCCAAAGGAGAGTGGTCTGTCGACTATATCACTCCAGGCTGTCAAATACTGTATACCCTTGGACTGACAGCAATAGCTAAGCCAATTGTTGAAGTTGATAATTCTTTTATTTGTATTGAGGCAGCATCCTAGATGAAGGTAGATTGCTGCTTAGGGATACAGACATACCTGTCTGGGACACATAATCTGCAAGCTCAGTCATATTTCTCTTCATATACTCCAGTGAGGTATGTCTGAATTCATTTACTCCAACATGGAGTACAACAGCTGTATAACTATGCTTGTTGCTGAGACACTTATTTATTTATTTATTTATTTTATTTTACATTTGTTTACCGGGATAGTCCAACTGGATACATGTCCATTTTCAGTAGAGGCCCAGAGAGAAAAGCTCCACAAAGACAAACTTACATAGATTACACAGAAGGTAGTAAACAATTATAAAAACAAAGTGATTATATACAATGGGTTAGTAGTGTTCCCTAGTAGGGACTCACAATTGTCATGGACAGACAATTAAAAGTAAGTGACATCAGATTGGAAGCAGAGCTTGGTGATATAGTTACAAGTTATGATAACTGCAGAATATGCTTTTAGTTTATAACTTAATCAGGGTTGGTACATGGGCATAGCCAATTCACTTTGAGATACTGTTTGAGTTTTTTTTTTTAAGAGACTTTTGGAAGATTGTAGGGTTATATAGTTTGGCAATGAATTCCAGGTTTTGCCAATGAAGTTGGCAAACAGGGATTCACCAGCAGAGTTATTAGCTTTGTGGGTTTGGACCAGTAGTTTATTGGCTGACCATAGGGATCTTAGATTGCTATATGGCTTAATAATATTTTTAAGTGAGGGGGTATCCTCAGGGTGGTACAAAATTTTGTGCACTATTAAGAGTTGATTGAACTGAATTAAGCTTGGCAGTTCTAGCCACTCTAGTTGTTTAAGGTTCTGGCAGTGGTGGGTTCTATAGGTGGAGCCAGTGGCGAATCTGGCAATATGATTGTAGCTATGGGACAGCTTATCTAGTTCGGATTTGTTGAGGTTTGAGAGTACAGGCGAAGCATATAAGAGATTATTGTCTATGATAACCCCTAGCAGTTTGGTGTGATTATCTGGGGAAATAGTGGTACCATTGTTAGAGAATGAAAGTGTGGTGGATCTACTAGTAGGAGAGAAGAGTAGAAGTTTAGTTTTATTGGAGTTCAGAAGTAGGCATTGATTGTTGAGCCAGTTCTCGATAGTGTTAAATGTATTTTGGGTTAAGATTTGCAAGTCGGATGGGGAGGTGGCTGAGCAGATGAGAATGAAATCATCTGCGTGTTGGATGCAGGTGGCTTTAGGGATAGCAGTGTGGACACTTGAGTGTGTGCATAACTTTGCAGATCCTGGCACCTAACAGACAGCTATCCTATGACTTTCTCCTTGTACAACCTGATGAGGGGGACATCTGTGTGTCTCACTATGGATTCTCCTATGACCAAGACATTGGTTTTTAGGTGTTTTGCCTTAAGGCCTTAATGGTGACACAATGATACATTTGTTTTTATGTGCAGTGGGTTCCACTGGGATTGTAATGTGTGCAGAAGGTTTGCATTTATGAGGTCTGTGCTCTTTTGATAAGGTTGTAATGACTACCTCTGCATATGTGGGGTTATGTGTTGTGTACTTTGTTTTTTGAGGGGGTGAAGTGTGTGTGCTGACACCCTGTTTAATATCTGGTTTGTTGTTAACTGAGAGACAGAGCATTTACTCTAGATTCATTGCATAGTTTCATCTGTCACATATTGTATTTGTAGGTTTTAGGAGTACATGGCTGTCAGTATACATAAGACAATCGAAGCCTAAGTCTTTAAAAACACAAGTACCCATATTAAGCACATTATTTGTTAGCAGAGCAATTTTGTGAGCACCAACAAAGAGGCTTATCTATGAGGGACATAGGTGCCATCGCAGAGAAGACTTTCCAATCACCCAACCAGTAGCCAGTAATGAAGGTTGCACTTGAATAGGGTCATTAAGGAGCACTGCTTTGCACACATGGGGAACCTATTACAGAGAAGTGTGAATCATTGTGGGATATATCCGTCTCCCCAGCATGTTCTGTTTATGACATAGGCTAGGCTGAGAATCTTGGGGCAAATTATAGTTGTCCCATTTGAATTGTAAATGTCCATCATTTCCAGAAGGGCAGGGTCTGAACCTGCTCTGCAGGCTAACCATAAGTCACCTCGCAGCAGCCTACATGACATTGAGTACAGTTACAGATAAGTTAGTCTTTCTATGTATGTCATGTTTCTAGGCCTGGGGGTCTCCCAGGTGCAACCCTGTGTTCTCTCCAATTGCTGCAGGTGTCTAGTGAGCTGCAGAGAGATGCGAGCATTGCACTCCATTATTGGTGTGATAAGGGTAGAGTACAGCAGAGGTATAACTACCTTGGTCTTAGATGTGATGTCCATATGTATGATGTGTGCAGTGAAGAATGTGTGTCTCACCACTATGGACACATGCTGATGAATGTGTAGATTTCTATGAACATGTGTTCCCAAGTCTCACAACACTGTGTTTGAGCTGAGAGGGGTGCTATGTATATCATTATTAGCAGGGGTACTTCATTGCTAAAGGGGACAATGAGGCATTCTTTGCTGCAAGGTTTAGTCTGTGAATTTGGCACCAATCATTTGTCTGTGTCAGCCCTTTCTGTAACGTGTTAATCATCATTGGGGCAATCTACATGACTGTGTTCAATTAACAGTCATCTGCAAATATGGTAAATCACAGACCACCTACCATTGCATGCACTCCAGGGAAGTAGTTAATTCACAGTTGTGGACCAAGCACAGATCCTTGAGGTATTCCTTTGGTAAGTAGCTAGCAGGGAAGTGCAGTCACCAACTTTGAGAGTGTATTCTGTTGGTGAGCAAGTTGGCAGATGGGACATTTTCACTATGAGACATGAATGGGGGATATTGTCAAAGGGCTTGGATAACTGAACATAGGCAGTATGTCCTTTTCCCTGTCATCCAGGTCTTTGGGGTCAATATCAAAGAAGTCCATAATGTTCAACAGGTAAGATCTATCCTTGACAAACACAGCATGGGTCAACTCAAGTATGTTTATGGTCACCTATGTCCCTGTGGATAAGGTCCATGCCGATCCCTTCATTAGTCTTGGAGATAAGGCTTGTTAGGCTTATGAGTCAATAGCTGTAGTTCTGCTTGTTATCAGATTGATGTGCATTGCATAAGACATAACATTTGGTATTACTTTCTGCAGTGTAGGTGATGGGACACTCCCCCCAGTCCCATCTCTTTACCTCATTCTACCTAATAGACTCCTTCTGCACTTGTTTTAGTCATTTTTAATTTAATTGCATTTTTTTAAACTGTTTGGTCTAACATTGCTACATAATCAAGTGTGCTAGCTTGCACTACATTTGAATTGTTTTAAACTGCTGCTTTAGCTACTTTTCTGTATAAAAAAATCTACGCCTGTTTCCTACCTTTCCTGTAACTAGTTTAGTCCAGATTCAGATTTGCTGTATCCAGGACTGTATGTAAGCTTCTGAGTCCCCCAAGCTTTCTGTGTTTGAGGGAAGCCTTCTAGCTTATCAGTGAGAGTGGTAAGCACTAGGTAACCTATCTACCACATAAGGAGTGGTTCTAGCCCAGAAATTGTAGGTATTGGCTGTTTGGGCAGTTTTTCCATCTCTCTCAACTTTCTGATTTAAAAGCCTGCATTTGCACTTGTTTCCTCCCTTTCCTGTAACTAGTTTAGTCCAGATACAGATTCTGAATTTTAGCACTTGAATTTGCTTATTCATGATCAGCACTTGTTCAGAACTTGTTGTAAGCACTAAATAAGCTACTGATTACTACAGCACTCAACCTTCCTCATTACCTAGAGGAAAACAGTTTTTGTACTTACTTTCCTCACTTGCTTAGAGAAAAACAGCTCTTGTACTCACTTTCCTCACTTATCAAGAGGAAAATAGTTTTTTATTCAGGCATGTCCAAGGGTCAGCTCCCAGTGTTCTCTCCTGTCTATCTGATGAATCTGGGCATCTTGGGGCAATGTAGAAATTGCCTCATGAACACAGACAACCCTCTCCTCCTACCATCCAACACTACAACCTGTGAGAGATGCACTTATCTAGCCAAACTGGAGATAAAGCTTTCTCCAACCAAGACTGAACTTGACAGTCAAGAGGAGAAGGTAAACACTTGCACCACACCACACTCATCACATAGTCTCACTAAATCTACACCACTAAAATCCACACATAGAAACACAAAAACATTCGCAGAGGCTCTCAATAATAATCTGCGCAAGCAACAGAGACCTCCAAAGCGGAAATGCAAGCAACCTCCACCCCCCAACACAACCCAAATGACACATAGCCCGCAGACTCAGTGTGCCACTCAACCACAGCCAATAAGGCAAAACAACGTACCCAACACACTAGTCATAGGTGACTCTATAGTAAGGCACACTGATGTCCCACTCATCAGGTTAAACAAGAAGGTTGCTGTCAGCTGCCTGTTGGTGCCAGGATCCGCCACATAACCCATGCACTCAGGTCACTCCACAACAAGTACAAATATGACTCTGTCATTGTCCATGTTGGTGTGAATGACCTGAGATGTACCTCCCTGGACTACATGAAAAGAGACATGGAAGAGCTCTCCGATCTTGTAGCCCAGGCAGGTATGACCCTAGCCCTGAGTCGCATTCTGCCATCACCCAGAATGATACCGCAGTACAAGGACAGAATGATTGACTTGACTTCAACAATTGGCTAAGCTTCTAGTGTCATTTTAAAGGATCCAGTATCTGTCTGCATCAGATGACATGGTTGACAGACCATGATGCTTTGCCAGAGATGGCCTGCACATGTCACCCCTGGGATTCTGGATACTGGCTAAGGTTCTTGCAGCCCCTATAGTGCCTTTTCTAGGCAAAGTTCAAATGACAAATTCACCATCTTAACAGGAACAGGCAAGCAAAAACTGAGGGTGATGCTACTCAATGCTAGTAGTCTAAATCTCAAAATGCACTCACTCGACGCACTCCTTAAAATGGAGAACATCGATATCTGTGCAGTGACTGAGACCTGGTTCAAGGCTGCAGAGAGCATGCCTGCACTAGCAGGCTGTAACTCATACCACATTTTTTGGCCATGTAACCTGGACTGGAACACCTAAGGTGGAGGTGTGTCCATATTCATTAAGGATATCCACACCTCCAGGCTAGTTGCTCAGCATAATGCATCCGAGGTTATCCAAGTGCAACTAACTCTGGGCAAAACTGCAATCCAAATTGCAGCTTGCTACAGATCCCCCACCATGCCCCAGATTCCTACTCCTCTTTTCTTGATGTACTAGAAAATATTAGGGTTCAACCAAACACCCTAATAATGGGTGATTTCAACTACCCCACCATTAACTGGGAAAACTTCTCATGTACCAACTCCTTCGCTCAATGCTTTCTGGAATTCATAAACTCCAATGCCCTGGAAAAACTTATCCACACCCCACCAGGGGCAACAATATCCCAGATCTAGTCATTACCAACTTGAGCGACCAGTGTTCCACACCTGAAGTCAATGCCTCATTGGTCTGATCCGACCGTAAGCTAATCACCTTAGATATCCACATCCTGCCCCCCATCCCCCATTAAGGAAACCATGGTAAACAATTTCTCCAAAGCCAACTTCATGCTTCTTAAGGCAGAAGTGGTGTACTTCATGACACCCATGCAGATGGACAATACAGTTATGACTACTGAATCCTAAACAATTGCACTTTATAAGCACTTACATAAGTGCATGGATCGTGCTATCCCAAACAGAACCAAGATGCTATCCTCCAAAAAAAGGAAGCCAATCTGGTGGTCCCCTGCCATAAACAAACTGTACAAAAGAAGGAAGAAACTGTTGCAAAAGAGATTAAAATCCCATGAGTGGAGGAGCTCCCTGGTCAGCCTCAGTAAGAAGCTGCGGTCCCTCATAAAATCCTCCAAAGCTAGTTACGAAAACAAAATCACCACTGATTCTAAAGACAACCACAAAGCATTCTATAGCTATGTCAAGAATCTCAATGGCAACACTCAGATCTGCTCTGAGTTATAGCACAATGGCACTAAATATACAGACCCAACTGATATTGCCAACATCTTGGCAGATAGGTTCAGTGCTAACTACCCCCCTCTCACCCACTAAAGGGCCCATCTCTATACCAGAAGAATGCAAAGTTCCTGTAATCACGGCTGCACAGGTGAAAGACACACTCTTCAAAGCCAAGAACACAGCATCCATGGGACCAGACAACATCCTAGGCTGAGTTCTACATGAACTACAGAATGAACTGGCACCCCACCTAAGTACCATGTTCAAGCATAGCCTCACCTCAGGCTTTGTGCCCACTGAATGGCACACAGCAACTGTTATTCCACTCCACAAAGGGAGAGCCACCACGGACCCTGGGAACTACTGCCCCATTAGCCTTATGAGTCTGGTCTGCAAGGCCATGGAACGTATCATCATGGAACTTATAAACAAAGACACTGGTAATCTCCAAACTCTGGACCCCACCCAGTTCGGGTTTGTAAAAGCAGATCATGTCTCCTAAACCTGATAGACTTCGTTGAAGCAGTCACCAAAGCCGTAGACAAGGGTAAGGTGGTTCACACAGCCTATCTAGATCTTGCCAAGGCTTTCGACACAATCCCCCACTCTAGAATTATAGATAAACTCACTAAACTATGTATAAATCCCTATATCACAAGATGGGTTGCCAACTGGCTCACTGACAGAACCCACACTGTGAAAGTAGCAGACTCCAAATCTGACTTCAGACCAGTGACAAGTGGAGTACCACAGGGTTCAGTCCTGGGTCCTCTCCTGTTTGGTATCTACTTCTCTGAAGTACAGGTTAACACAGAAGGTCTTTGGCTAATGAAGTTCGCAGATGACTGCAAACTAGGAGCCATAATCGAAACTCCTAACGATGTGGACATCCTACAAAAGGGCCTCACTGAGACATATGCCTGGTGTCAAAGCGATGGCCTCAAGCTCAGTGCCAAAAAGTGCATTGTCATCCCCTTTAGTAAAAACTCTGTACAGAAAAAACCATGAAACAGCAAAAGAAAAACAACCACATTCAGGAGCCAGGAAACTGCAGATTTATTGTCTTCTGGTACCTCGGCTAAAAAAAGCCTTCACAGGGAATAATTCATGACAATCAGCAGCAACTTTTTATATTGACTTCAATTAAATAATCAATTAACAAGTATAAAAGATTTAAAGAAACATCAACATTTGCCATCAAGACATATTATAAAGTGAGATTCATCTCCAAATTTAAACCTCTAGGTGCAAGAGTTAGCTATTAAAGATATGAGAAATGCTAGTGACATGTATGTGTTTTGTCAAGCAGATAAGGGGGGCAATTGGGTTATTATGGGTAAGCTGCATTACTTGAAAATGGTTTTTGATTTGTTATCTGATGAACATGTATATGCTGAGCTGCCCAGTAACCCAGTTTTGGAGTTCAATGCAGCCCTTCTTCAGCTACTAGAAAGAGGAGAAAGGTTAGGCTTCTTAACTCAGAAAGATGTGAGGAAACTACATATTACTACCCCGAAAGATCCATTTTTTTATGCATTGCCAAAAATACACAAACATTTTTGGGATCCTCCAGGTCGCCCTATTGTTTCTAGCTGTGGATGTTTTCTTGAACATGTTGGGATATTATTGGATAGCCTTTTAAAGAAAGAATTGAATAATGTTATTTCATATATTCAAAATACCAATGACTACTGTGGCTTGGTTAAAAATTTCAATGGGAAAAAGATTACTATTGGGCCACAGTTGATGTTAAGGCTTTATATACCAGCATTAAGACACCTTTTGGTTTAGAAGCAATTAGTAACATTTTAGGTGAAGGACCACGGACATCCTTTATTATATTGTTACTGGAATTTGCTCTCACTCACAATTATTTTTTATGTGAACAAAAGTTTTTTTTACAGACAGAAGGTACAGCAATGGGTGCAAATTTTGCCCCTACATATGCTATTCTGTTCATGTCCTATTTTGAAACTAGTTTTATGTACACTCTTGAATTTTTTCATAAGTCTGTTATTTTATATCGCAGGTACATTGATGATTTGATTTTCATTTGTAGAGGTAATATTTTGGAATTTGGGAAGTTTATTGACACTTTAAATTGTAATAAGTTTGGTTTGGAATTTACTTTTAAAGTGAACTTGAATGTTATACAGTTTCTTGATATTCAATTATATGTGGACATCTAGAATAAAGTTCAGTTTAGACATTTTAAGAAAGAAACAGCAACCAATAATTTTTTACATGCCAGTAGTGCACATCCGACCCACTTAATTGAGGCTCTCCCATATGGTGAGTTTAAACTTACCTTTGAGCACACCTCTGAAAGTTGTTTCCTGCGAGAAGAATTTTATGATATAAGGAGTAGGCTCTTGGCTAGGGGGTATTCTGAAAACCTGATTAAAAAAAGTGAAATTAGAGTGTGGAATAAAGATGATTTTGTCAGTAGTAGTGTTGTACAATTTTCTAAAAGACATATGGAGAATAGGTATAACAATACAGATGAGAAAATATTTTTTGTAACAAAATACTCTCCTTTTTCTAACACGCTGAAGAATGTTGTGGATTTTTTGTGGCCCATAGTCTGTTGTAGTGATGAAATAGGACATTTATTTCCTAATAAAGTTACTTTCTCATATGGAAGATACCCGAATTTGAAAGAGCTTTTGAGCCTTAACTATAATACCAAAGTTATGAGTGAAAATAGTGGTATGTTTAAGTGTGGGAAATGTAAGGTCTGTTCTAGGGTGAAAAATCTATCAGGTGAATTTATTAATGGTGTTAAATACACTGCAACTGATAGATTTAATTGTAAATCCTGTGGGGTTGTTTATATTGTGGGTTGTGGATGTGCACTACAGAAATGTTACATTGGCCAAATGAAACGTCAAATTAAAATACATATTATGGAGCACATTGGCGATGTGAGGAATTGCAGGTTGGATAGTCCCATTTCTGAGCACTTTAGCACAGTTCATAATGGTGTGTTGGATTCACTTTTTTTCTGTGTATTAGCTAAGCCAGATGTTAAGTGTTATGGTAACTTTTATCAGAGGTTACTTAACTTGGAAAGTAGGTTTATATTAAACTTTGGCACTCTTGCACCTAGAGGTTTAAATTTGGAGATGAATTTCACTTTATAATATGTCTTGATGGCAAATGTTGATGTTTCTTTAAATCTTTTATACTTGTTAATTGATTATTTAATTGAAGTCAATATAAAAAGTTGCTGCTGATTGTCATGAATTATTCCTGTGAAGGCTTTTTTTAGCCGAGGTAACAGAAGACAATAAATATGCAGTTTCCTGGCTCCTGAATGTGGTTGTTTTTCTTTTAAAAACTCTGTACCCATAAACTACAACATAGGCGGTAGTATACTTAACATTGAAAGTGTGATAAGCGACCTTGGGACACAGGTGGACAGTAGTCTCTCCTTTGATAATCGTATCACCACAGTAGTCAGGAAATCCTTCTATGTGGCACACCTCATCACAAAAGGTTTCTCATCCAGAAAAAAAGAGGTCATTGTTCCCCTCTACTCATCACTCATTAGACCCATTATAGAGTACAATGCCCCTTTTGGTATGTACCTCAGAAGACATCTACAACAACTGGAAAGGCTGCAGAAATACCTCACAAAGAGGATTACCAGCCTCAAACAGATGTCCGATGCAGACCATCTCAAAAAGCTCCAGCTTTACTCTGTCGCATATCGCCTACTCAGAGGTGATCTCTGCCTAACATACAAAGCTATGTCAAACCCAGAGCTGTTGGACATGCTCCACTTAAAAAAATCCCAATCCCTCCGAACTACACACTCTAGGGACCTAAACCTTGTCACCACAATAAACAGAACATGCCGGAGGGATAGATTCCTGTCCCAGAGACTTCCCATACTCTGAAATAAACTACCTATCTATATCAAACAAAGCTCCTCATTAGCATTCTTCAAGAAAAATCTTGATGATTGGATGGGAAATAGGAAATTCACCCCGGGGATCACTTCTGTGGCTCTGCTCGACAGTGGCACAGGAAAATAATTTTCTTGGGTGGCAAAAGCCAGGTTACCTTTTTGGCTGGGCTTGTATAGGCCCTAGGGACAATAGCCTAGTACCTACCTATGAACCTATGAACCTATATATGTGTGGAAAAAGTATTGAGACACCAGAGTTGCAGTGCTTGGGGGGTGGGGTTGGGGGGCAACACATGGCTGTACTGTAAATATGTCACATAGTGTGAGACAGGACCTTCATTGTTTAATGTTTCCACATGTAATGTCATGTTACACATAAGAAATGGGCATTAATACTTAATAATATGAATGTCATCATCTAATCCTGTGGCAGCAGGTGTTAAGTGCAGTGCTGGAGTCCATTTGGTACAGGGATCTAGTACAGGGTGTGCAAAGTTTGTTTCACTGTTGTGACACTGCAGTTTGTAGCAATGAACTGCAACAAAGACAAGTGTTCTTTAACTTTCTTGTGGCAAGAGGTATTAGTGTAGAACTACCATGCAGATGGTCCTGGGTTTGAATATAGCATATTCCATATACTTTTATTGTTGTTCCACTTTCCAGTATAGTCACTGTCACTTATAACACTTGACAGGGAGAGCAGCTGATACTAATTTTTATAAGTATGAGGGCTGAGACACTAATATTGTGTCAGTTATTTACTTATTCATTCATCTATTGCCCATTTATTATCAAATGTATGACTGTGAGTATAGTGTGCACTAGGCTTCTGTAAGCATATTTCTTCTGTCTGGAGTGGCATGGCCTACACATTTGAGTAAGACACTTACACAATTGCCTGTATATCAAATAACCTTGAAATTCCATTGCTTGCCACTGTTGTGCACCTCTTAGCAACGCACACCCTGGAGCGCCATGTTTACGCAATGGTGCACCATTTTCAAACAGTGTGCACATTCTCAGTAAACAAGATAACTGGAAATTGGTGAGAAACCATAGTCTCCATTGCTCTTGATCTGTAATATACATGGCAGGCATTCGTGGAGAGGGTCTGAGATTTAGGGCTCAGAGATGGGGTATCCAGGAGTCCAAGATTTTTGTTGGACTCCAAAGTGAAAGAACACAGTGCCAGGCTGGTGCAGGAGGACTATTCTGGGAGCCAGTTTAAGATAGAGGCTTGTGATAGTTTGGCCCAGACTGTGACCAGTGCCACTGGTATCCCCTACACTAGTGAATAGTGTAGACACCACTACAGTAACCTCTGGAGGAGGAAGAGGGGTACCCTTGGATCAAGGAATTTAGGACGGAGGGCATCCCACAGATGTGTAAGTATCATCTACATAGTGTACTTGTAGAGGAAAGACTGGTATTCACAATGGTATTCTGTTCTGTTCTGTTTTTTTTCCACAGCTACAACTGAGAGGGAGTGCAATATTAGGACCAATATCAGATGGAAGGGCTGCTATCCCTCATTTTACGTAGAATCAGGACGAGGAGAAGCAGATGTTGAGCATTCCAGACAGTGGCGGAGTGAGCTGACAGTGATGACAGTCCTGTGGGTGAGGACTTGATTCTCACTGTCAACCAGCTTGACATCCATGGGTCCTAGATGTCCCCACCCTCATCCCTCCATAGTGTCCACAGACATCCCTGTGTCTTGTTTTGCTTGTCTTGTCTGTCTGCAAATTTTTCCTCACCTATCCAGTTTACCAGACCCAGAAATATCTATGTCTCTTCCCCAACATTCTTGTCTCTCTCCAAAAAAAAAAAAAAAAAAAAAAAATTAAATAGGCACCTGCCCCTTCCAAAAAAATAGCCCCATACATAGCTCTCCATTTTGCACACGTCTTCTTGACGGTTTACCTTTAAAATGTAAAGGTGCGCATCTGTGATGGTCAGATGTGCGAAAGGCTTTTTTCAAAAGTTCATGTTAGCAAACTATAAATTGCCAAACTCACAAAAGAGCAAATGCCAGTGTGCATTCGCTCATGTGAATTTGTCTTTCTGAGTCGAGATCACACTACAGTGGGGATCGGGACATGTACCCCTTCCCTCATTGTAGTATGATCTCTGAGTTAGTATATATAATTAGCACGGAGTGCAGGGGGGCTTGCCCTCCTGCATAATGGTCGTAGGAGGCATCTGGAAGTGACGGGTGTTTCGAACAAAGTCAGCATTTCCCGAGTGTCTACATTCTTTGGGTAGCAGATTTGCTGTTCTGAGGATTCGATGGTGCAGTTTCTGATATTATGAGTCAGATACATGAACAGTCACACACATGTGTTGTGAAATTTTAAAGGTAAGCCCTTCTTGACAGACTTGATTCGTTCCAGTTGGCTATACATCATGATTATGCTGTGGTCACCAAAGTACATCAAATGGCCAGCACCAAATAGGAAATAAAAATGCCCTTTATTATAAACAGACTGGTGTTGTGGTCACCCCTCTCTCTGGAGGCGGCAGTCCAAATTCAGCTAATATTCTGCACATATTATCAGTTTTTACCATTGCAGAAATGGATAGCTATGGTTCTTTCCTTCCTCCCTCCTGCACATTTCTGTATTGATTTCCATTTGTTCTTCCCTCTGCTTGCGCCCCATTTCACCACTGTCCTGTCTTCTCCATTTTCTTTTCTTTAATGCATTATTGCGTGATGATGTGCATCAAGCAGCAACATGCAGTAACATTAATACAAAAATAGTGTTAGATTCAGTTGTATTTGAACCCAATACCATCTGGCCCCAAAAAGGAACCTATCCTTGCATTCAGTGCATTAACACCTGCTGCCACAGACTCAATTAGGTAGCAGGTGTATGTATGGAAGAGTGAACGGCAGCAAAAGCTGTGGGTATCCCTGGGCAATGATGCTTAACCTAGCTGCACTATGCAAGCACACAGCAACATATCATGTAAAAAAATTCATATCATTCAATTATCACTCTGTAATGAAAAGTATTTTAAAGTTTAGATACACCTGTATTCGAACCCAGTACCATCTGACCCCAAAAAAGGAATGCATCAATGCATTAACTTGCTGCCACAGTCAGTTAAGCAGCAGCTGTGTTTCCTAGATTCAATCCTAATTGTCAAACTTTAGCAATGTGGCTCTTGTTTATGCACTGCTTAGCTATGAGCAAACAAAGGTATCTCATATGTGTATGCACTTTGCTAACCATCGCACAAACCTGTTGCTCACCTCACTATGGAAATGTATATATTATTCTGTATTTCTGTTGTTTACTGTCCGTTTCCTTTGTATAACATGAAAATAGATGTAGAAAGATTACAAACTGAGGGCTCTAACTGTATGTCATATATTTAAACTACATCCATGTGTTTGCACCCCACCATGCACTACAACCCTAGGGACTCAGTCCACACATATATCAACCACACTGCAAAATGTAATATCAAATATTGTGTGCTATGCAATGCTCATCAATCTGGTAACATGCAGAACTACAACTACTGACTCATACACCTAAAAAGTCTTATCTGCAAGGCTACTGCAGGAATCAGCAAGGACCATTTCCACAGGAACAGAGGTGACCTTCAACACACTTAACCCTACCCATCTTGGTTTTGCCAAGGGTAGATTTTGCTTACTGACCCTTGCAGACTTCTTGGATAGTGACCCCAAAGACCTGGACATACTGCCTATGTTGAGTTATTCAAGGCCTTTGACACTATCCCCCAGTCATGTCTCATACTGAAGATCTCCCTACTGGGAATTAGGGCATACAGTACTAGATAGATAGCCAACTGGCTCAATGACAGAACTCACACTGTCAAAGTTGGGGACTGCACCACCACCACTAGCACACTCACCAGTGGAATACCATAAGGGTCTGTAATGGGACATCAACTGCTTGGGAAATACTTCCATGAAGCACAAGTAACATTACATGGCATGTGGTTTACCACATCTGCAGATGACTGTTAACTGGATACACTCATATAGAGTTCCCCAATGATGGTAACATACTACACTAGGGGCTGACACAGACTGATGATTGGTGGCACACTCACGGACTGTACTTTAAGCATACAATAAATTTTTGTCACCTTTGTCAATTAAGTACCCCTGCTAATTATGATATATATAACACCCCACCCCCAAGCTCAAACACAGTATTGTGAGACTTGGGAACACATGCTGATAGCAATCTACACTTTCATCAGTATGTGCCCATAGTGGTGAGACACAGTCTGCATTGCTCACGTCATACATATGGATATGGCATCCAAGATCAGGGTAGTCATACCTCTGCTGTACTCTACCCTTCTTACACCAATAATGGAGTACAATGCTCACATCTCTCTGTAGCTCACCAGACAGCTGCAGCAATTGGAGAGAACACAAGGTTGTGTCTGGGAGACTCCCAGGACTACAAACATGACATACATGGAAAGACTGACGTACCTGTCACCGTACTCTGTATCATGCAGGCTGCTGAGAGGTGACCTATGGCTGCCCTGCAGATCAGTCTTAGACCCTGCCCTTCTGGAAATGATGGACATCTGCTATTCAAATGGGGCAACTATAATTTGCCCCAGGTTCTCAATCTAGCCTGTGACATAAACAGAACATGACAGGGAGACAGATATAGCCAACAATGATTCACAGTCTCCTATAATAGGCTCCCACTGTGTGTGAAGCAGTGCTTCTCAATGATCCTCTTCAAGCGCAAACTTGACTACTGGTTGCATGATTGTAAAGTCACCTCTGGACTAGCACCTACGTCCCTCATGGAGAGGGCCAGTTAGTGCTGCTCACAAACATGGTCTGCTAAAAATGACTATCCAACTGTGTTCAATAATGGTACTCATGTTGATACACAGCTAAACTCCTAAACACCCTAGTGCTGTTAGGCTAGTAGACTCATATGAACCTATGAAGCTATGTGCCTATGCAAGCCTCACAACCTGTTGTCCCTCACATGGCCTTCTGATGCCATCTATTGTAAGTTCACCTGCACTCTTGTATAAATCAGACTTGTGACATGGTGCTTGCATTAACTACTGTGTTCTGTAGTCTGTGTACTTAGATAAGTAGGGGTTCTATTCTCATTGCAGTTGACTGTGTGTGTGTGTGTGTGTGTGTGTGTGTGTGTGTGTGTGTGTGTGTGTGTACACGTGTGTGTGTGTGTGTGTGTGTGTGTGTGTGTGTACATATATGTGTGTCTAGACAGCAGAACAGATGTGTATCCTACAGTTACTTCTCCAGTTACATAAATTGCCAGTATTTTGATACTTGTTCATGACTACACATCTATTTCATACAGGCCTCCCAATCTCTTTTCTCTCACATGGCCTGCTGATGTCATTTACTATAGGTTTACCTGCACTCTTGTATAAGTCAGACTTGTGCCATGGCACTTGCATTAAATACTGTATAAGGGTAAGGGTTCTATTCTCACACCAGTCAAGTGTGTGTGTGTGTGTGTGTGTGTGTGTGTGTGTGTGTGTGTGTGTGTGTGTGTGTGTGTGTGTGTGAGCTGTTGCTTGACATTACAAATACCCCAGAATGTGGGACACTGTTATCTTCTCCTCAATAGACACTGCTGATGTCCTCAGCTATAAAGTGTTGTCTGACACACACCAAGTCGGACTTGAGCCATGGCGCTTGGGTAAAATACTTTTTTCTGTAGTCTGTGTACTTAAGTAGGGGTTCTATTCTCTCTCCAATCAACTGCGTCTGTGAGTGAGCTGTTGCTTGACATTACAGAGAGCATTTTACCCTAGAATGTGGGACACTGTCATCTTCTCCTCAACAGACACTGCTGATGTCATCAGCTATAAAGTGTTGTCTGACACACTCCAAGTCGGACTTGAGCCATGGTGCTTGCATAAAATATTGTGTTCTGTAGTCTGTGTATTTAGATAGGTAGGGTTCTATTCTCACTCCAGTTAACTGTGTGTGTGTGTGTGTGTGTGTGTGTGTGTGTGTGTGTGTGTGTCTTTTGATTGACATTACAGAGAGCATTTTACATCAGCATGTGGGTCACTGTCATCTTTTTCTCAACAGACACTGTTGATGTCATCAGCTATATCACATTTTTGGATATGCAGTACTCACGCCAGGGCATGGTCAGAGATTAGTCTGGGTCCAGGCAAAAGTATACAGTAAAGTTTACAGTGACATGAACCTTGTTGGCTAGGCTTACTTATTCTCTTGGGCCAATAGCCCAGTACCTACCTATGAACCTATGAACATGATTTTTATTCTATCCACATACATCATGGCATGGTGTGCAGGCCATGTGTTATCTTGCTGAGAAAGGCCTGTGGTTTCTCCAGCTTTTACATGTGTCTGTTGAGGTACATGTATAAATGCACATTATACTCTAATAGTGCTGTAATAAGGTTTGACTACATTGCTGTCATACAATATTAACATCTCAATATGATGGGTGAGTTCTGATGTGCACAACATAGGCTTTCAATAGCAGTGTGGACACTTGGTGGTCTAAGTTCAGATTGCCTATCTAAATGTGTTCCCAGTGCTTGTATCACTGGGTTTCTGCATAGCAGGACTGTTGCCAGTTCTGTGATTAACATGGAACTCCACTTTTCAGACAGACAACATTGCAAACACACATTTCCCCATTTATTTTTACATTGTGTACCTTTGTCACTATTCAGTTGTGTATGTTAGCTCCTCCTGTACTATGTTATCACTATTGGTGGACTCAGTGATTGCACACACTATGCAAGAATCAACTAACTTGGTAAGCCAAAGGCCATATACTTTAAGTTGAACTGTCAAGAAATACAGTTGAAACAGTGAATGGCCAAGCACAGATCCCTGAGGTTTGTCGATTGTGACAGCTCTACTGGTGCAGGTTGATTCACCAACTTTGACATGATGTGTTCTGTAAGTGAGCCACTTGTTTACCCATCAACTGATGCAAGGTTTAAACCCCATCTTGGGGGCTTCCTCAATGATATTGGTATCTGTGATTGTGTCAAAGCTCTAGACCAGATTACAATAGGCAGTATGCACTGTCTTCTTTCATCTATATGTATCACACAGAAGCCATGTGCTGTGACAACATCACTGATCATCTATGGCATATACACCTCCCTGATATGGTTGAATACATAGTTCAACGCACCCTCCACATGGCCTATGTTCCAATACAGGGGTGTACATCGATATGCATCCACCTGAGTTGGGGGGACAGCATCTGATGCATGCATGTATAGGGGCATCCTGACTCTCTTCATCTGTGAGGTAGACCAGCATGTCATCATGGACCTCTTCTATGTGCACAATAATAATATTCCAGGTGTGTGCAACAGATCTGTGTGAGTTGTTACTGGTACATCAGGTCTGTTACATCTGATATATGTCCTCAAAGAATTCATTGAAGGCATGCATCATGACAACAGTATCATCTTGTGGAATTTTAACAGGTCAAGGCATTTGACACAAAGCCACACTGAGGTATTCAATCAATACTGTCATATGTGGCATAAACAGCTATATCACCAAATGGGTAGAACAGTGTATGATATATATGGCATCTCAATATATTGAAATGTGTGACATGACATATATCTCAGGTATAGTGATCAGTTCAATATGTCAGGTGTGTCTGCTAGGTATGTGCTGTGTCCAAACAGCTTCCTGAAGTACTACAGCTTATGGGCAATCATTGACTCCATCTGTGATATTAGTATAATACAGACAGTATCAACACATGCCAGCGACTGCTGCCACAGCCATGACAGCATCTGGATTAATGAGATACATGTAATCAAGAAAGAGACATACCACCCAAGTATAATGTGGACATCACACCCTATAATCAGATCAATATGTATGTGACCTGTGTCCTGGGGTACAGTGAAAGTGGTACAGCTGCCAGCATGTGGTCACAGTGCTGACTACTCCATTGAATGTAACAGAATAACTGGGTATGTGATGGGCATGCACATCAGAGGCCACAATAACTTCATGGTCCCCAGCCTTCATTACATCAGTAACTGTGTACAATGATCCCTTCTTCATGTACCTCCCTGCACATTTTTCAGTGATATGTAACTGAAGTGTACCACCTTTGTCATAGTGTGCTGTCACACAGATTATTGGCCATACCAATGTATTGTTTCAGGGGAATATACACGACTGTCTGATGTTGCAGAACACCACCAGGTTCATAGGTGTAAACTAGGCTAATGACCACAAGGGCCTTTGTAAGCCTAGCCATACATCTTAAATCTCTGAAAAGTTCTGGTACCCTTGATAAGTGCAAGTAGGGGCTTGGGAGACGAAACATTTACAAGCAGGGGCCTAGGAGATGAACCGTTTACAGGTTGCCTGTGTCCATTAGAAACATAGGTGCAAAACCAAGGATGAATTTCCTATTCCACATTCAGTTGTCCAAGTTGCACTTGAATTGGGTTAGGGCGGAACTCTGCTTCTAATGGATGGGGAGCCTGTTCCATAGGCATGCTAGTCTCTGGGATACATATTTCTCATTTCAGCAGGTACTATTTATATCACAGACAAGGTTTAAGTGTTTAGAATGGGTAATTCTGGTGCAGTTTGTTTTGTGGATATGCAGGAGGTCCATCAGAGTGGGGTCTGACAATGCCCTGTATGCCAGGCATAGATGTCCTCTCAAAAGCCTATAGGAGACAGAATACAGGGATAGGACCTTGAGGTGGTCTGCATAGGTCATTTTACATACACCCTTTATTCATTTAGTGAGGAACATCTCTAGATGTTCCAATTGTTGGATATGCCTGGTTAAATACATACAAAAGGGGGCTTTGTACTCAATGATAGGTCTGATGAATGCAAAATACAGTGGAACAATGATTTCCTTGGACTTAAATGCCAATGGAACAGACTGCTGGACTTTATACTGTTGTTGATCACAAAACACTCTTATTTTCATTATTTGTTCAGACCCTTTTCTCACTTTTTTGTGTAATTAATTTAGCACATAATATTTGTAACTTTTATATTAATGTACATGTCATCTTATATCTCCATTTTTTATTTACTTCTTCTAGTATCTTTACTTAACTACTTTCATTTACTATGTATCAACCATGATTTGCATCACATGTACTTTTATTTCAAATTTTATAATCAATTTGTCTACTACTGGAGCTTTTCTCCCCGGGCCTCTACTGAAAATGGAAATATATCCAGTTACACTAGCCCGGTCAACAAATGTAAAATAAAAAAATAAAATAAATATGTTTGTTTATAAGTTGCAAAACATAGAATGATTTTCTCAGTACTATAGACACATGACAGCCAAAGGTCTAGATTACTGTCTATGTGTGTTCCTAAGTACCTGACTACTGGGTCATCTGTAAGGGTGTATGTTGTCAATATGATAGTTAACAGGGATGGATGATTTCCTGAAGGATACTATTATGCATTCTTTGGCATTTTGTTTTCGTCCATGACTTTGACACCAGTTGCTTGTTTGTGTCAGCCCTTCCTGGAGAGCATTTGTGTCAGTGTGGGATTCAATTACAGCTCCTAATTTGTAATCATCTGCAGATTTAGTCAACCAGAGACCACTGGCATTCACCTTGACTTCAGAGAAGTAAATGCCAAAAAAGGAGCGGTCCAAGGACTGATCCCTGAAGGACTCCACTTGTGACTGGCCTCTTGGTAGAGATGAACTCCCCATTTCTCTCTTCCTGCTCTGTCTGTGAGCCAGATGGCTATCTACCTGGTGACATATGTGTTTATACCTAACCTATTGAGTTTGTCAGCAATGCCTGACTGGGGTAACATGTCAAATGCCTTGGCCATGTCAATGTAGGCAGTGTGTATACCATTTTGCCCTCCCCCATTGCTTTGGTGACCTTCTCAAGGAAGTCCATCAGCTTGAATAGGCATGACCTGCCCTTCACTAAACCAAACTGTGTTAGGTCCAGTGTCTGGAGGTTTACTATATCACTATTGATCATTTCTGTGATAATTTTTTTCATGACTTTACATATAAGACTAGTGAGACTTATGGTTCTGTAGTTATGGCCATGGTGGTGTAGTGGTTAGCGTTGTCGCCTGACAGCAAGAGGTTCTCTCATTTGATTCTTGGCTGGAGCACCTTCTGAGTGAAATCTGCATGTCCTTCCCAAGGTCGACTGACATTTAAAGACATGCAGGTAGGTGTATGTGTGAATGGGCATGCCTTCTTTGAAGGTTGGGCGTCGGGCTAGCAACTCCGCACTGGAAAAATCCACTGCCAGTCATTGGCAGACCAGAATTCTGCTGTGGCGACCCCTAACCGGGAAATGCCAAAAGACATTACTAGTTTCCAGGGTCTGTAAATGATCCAAATTTGTGCAGAAGGATGACTATTGCTGTTCTCCATTCATGAGGCACAAAGCATGTTTGGAGGCTGCAGTTAAATAGTAATTCCAGGAGGCCTGATAGGTCATGTTTCATGCTATTTAGAAGGCATCCTGTGATATTGTCTAGGCTCATTGATGCAGTGTTCTTGATCTTAGAGAATTGTTACACCAGATATATATATATATATATATATATATATATACATATATATATATATATATATATATATATATATATATATATATATATATACATATATATATAATATATATGCTATCTATTCAGCTTATGCACACACTGCATACATAGGTGTTTGACAACATTAATGGCATGCATATAATTTGTGACAGTGTGGATTGTGCCATAGATATATGCCATGCACACAAGGCAAATAGCCTATATTGCCCATACTGTCACATACAGGTGCAGCAGAGCCCCTCCTAACACTTCCTGCAGATATTACAGTAGCAGGACAGTGTGAGTGGTTACACTCATAGAGTGTGGAGGTATCATAATAGTTGCAAGTGTGTGTGTGCAAGCTAATCTGTTATCAGTCCACATCACATATGTTATGTCACAGGTATGGGATTAGTGGAGGTATTATTCTGATAACGTCCATGGATTTGATTAGTTCTTATAATGTTTTCCATGATCCTTTACCTGTGGTCACCTTGCTGGAGACCTCTGCTGAGAGTACACTCATATTCAGGTATAACAGTTTGCACAGCTTCCCAATATGCACCCTACCCCAATTGTATATCAGATCCCTGATAGATATCCTCTGCATTATTCATGTAAGGATGCTTATCTCATACACACATCCTCCCCATTGTAATGTCACCTTGTGTGACAGTCATAGACAGCACATTGTCACTGTACAGTCTGCACTGTACCACATAGATATGTGCTTGGTGTGGCTGCTACAACCATCTTCCACTGACATGCCCTCTCTGCTGTACATGTGGGGGTTTCACCTGTACTCTTTCCCTGTGTTCATTCCTACAATTCATCTGTGTGCCCCTGTTAAACACACAAACACTTCCCCTGAGTGTTATTTAACATGGCAGTCCCATGTATTGTTACAGATCATTAACACAGCTTCAGTACAGTATGCCAAGAATGGGATATCACAACATTCTGTATGTGTAGGTACACTGTCCTGTACTGTGCTTAGACCATATATTTCACATTCATACCTCTCAACTGTCCAGATATTCCCAGGATGTCTGGATGTTTTCCTTATCAAGTTTGTGGCTTTCTGCCATATCACTGGCATGATCTCTGGACTGATGTGACTCAGTAATACATACATTTGAGTGCATACCTCTCAACTGTCCCGATCTGTGCAGAATGTGCACTTTTTGTGTCATATTTGTGATCTTTTCCTCATAACATTTTTTTTTCCTGGCAAATCATTGCCATGTCATTGCAGAATGCAGTCAGAAACTGATGACTGACATTTGAGTTTCAGACTTCATACTCTTCAGAAGGTTCATCTAATATACAACCTGTATATATTCTAGTAACCTCCTAAGCTTGGAAGTACAGTATTAAACATCTGTCCCTATTTCTGGCCCTTTGTCCCCCCACCATTGCTATGGCTTTGTTCACATTCCTCACAGTAAGAGTTTGAGAGTGTTACATTCTAACACATTCCTATGTGACATCTATGGCCAAACATGTCCCTATTACTGGTTATTTGTCCGCTGATTAAGTTTGCTTCTGTGCAGATGTGTTACACCAACAAAATGATTGGTATTTGTAAAGCCTGGTGATCATTGTGGCATTCTGTGCAAATTCATGCACTGTAGCTGCTCTTCTTTACAGGGAATTGCTATCTGCATTCAATAAAAAAGGTTTCATGGCCAGCAGCACTGTTGAGAACCGTGAAACCTAGCTGAAGCGTGCCATGCCTCATTAATATGCATTCCATGGTAATGCACCTCGAGTTAAGACATACATGCAGTGTAGGTGGTATGTGAAGCCTACACAGAATGTTTATTGAAGCCACCAGACTATCTTGACATTCCTGATTTTTTTGAACTCTTCCTTTGTGCAAACTAAACTACCAAAATTCAGAAATAACAAAAACAAAGACAAGTCTACAACTATAACTGTATCAGTTCCTATCCTCTTTTTGTTAACAGAAGCAGATGATAACATTTCATAACCTAAGTTATTTAAATATCGTATATTTTTATCTATCAACTTAGTCTTTTGCAAGAATATAATGTCTCCCCTATTTCATTTTAGATATCTCTGTAATGATTTCCTTTTGTTGCCATTATTTAGTCCATTTACCTTAATAAATAATCGATTAAAACTACCCATACTTTGAATTAAGAAATTCTTTTAAAAGATAATATGACATGTTTATCCACCATATTAATTTAATTATATATAAGACTCTAAGGTATTCCTCTGACACTATCTTGACATTCCAGATTTTTTTAACTCTTCCTTTCTAAAAACTAAACTACCAGAATACAAAAATAACAAAAACAAAGACAAGTCTACATCTATAACTGTGTATAATACTAATAAATCACAACCTACCATGGATACCAAAGTTCCTAGTCTGCTTACTGAATAGTTAAACTACTAAACTATTGTGCTATCTAGCATTACCTAACAATTCATCCAAAAAACTAGCCAAAAGCTACCATGACTTACAAATAATTAATATAATATTGTATATAGGTCAAAATAATAAAAGACTATTAATTTAGTTGCATATTTTACCATTTAATACTATTACTCCATTACTTACATACAAGTTTAATAATCCTCTTCCATTAATCATAGACATTAAATGATCTAACAAATAGTATAGTATATACGTATTTATATAACAGTAGTATAAATTACCCATTTAATATTCCTAAATTATTCACTCATTTAACATTATTATAACTAGATCTCTAAATAAATAAGTATAACAGAGTCGAAGCTGAAGAGATAAAGACATCTGTAAACTTACAGGTCACAGGTAATCTTATACTAAACCATAATACAAAAGAGAGATTGATGTACATATATCTTTATCATGTCAAAAGACACACACATATTTTGTGATGCTAACAAAAAGCTCTGAATTAAGTTTTAAAGTGCAAGTGCCTATCTTTCAAATTTCTGTACTACTTTTACCACAGCAAATATAAAATATTTTAAAAATGTTAGATTATTAAACTACTTTATAAAAATATGCACATTACTGCAGTTGAAGAGAATGTCTTACTAATTCTATGTAGTGAAAAAAAAAAAGAATTTCAGTCTATATTGTATTCAAAAGTTACAAAGTGTTCAATTTAAATCCCTTTCTCCTTTTCCAGATTTAAACATATTGAAAAATCTGCTTTACTTTCTCTTAAAATGAATGTACTGATTTAGCAATAAAACTCTCACATTTCAACTTTGACTTACAAAATGAGTTCTTTCAGATAGTCTTAGTGAGTCTAATAGCATTCAACACGTAAAAAGCTTCAATGTTCACATAGCCAAGCCTCAAATTTCAGCTTTCATATTATTCTGAAATACGTTATATGATTGCCTATGTAAAGTATATAAGATCTTGTACATTTGCATTTCTGTCATATACAGGTATATGCAATAGACATCTTTCTTAAAAGCAGCTTGCTATTTAAATATATTTTTGTCTTATTTTCCCACTAGTATTCTACCTTATTCTATACATCTTGTAGTTCTAAAATCTCCCATCAAAGAGCTATTTAATCTTCAGTTCTCTATTAGATATTACAGTATGAGTGTGTTACTTAATTTACTGATAATAGATTCATAGGTTCATAGGTAAGTACTAGGCTATCTGCTTGAGGGTATCTATAAGCCTAGCCAGAATGTGTTGGCTTTCGCCGCCTCCTTAGATTAGTTCCCTATGCCTCGGTCCAGCAGAGCCATTAGTTCCCTGTGCCTCTGTCCAGCAGAGCCACTGCAGTGATCCCCATAGTAAATTTTCTGTTTCCCATCCACTCGTCAAGGTTTGCCTTGAAGGGTCTTAGTGAGGGGCTCTGCCTAATGTAGATTGGAATCCTGTTCCAAAGCATGGGGAGTCTCTGGGACAGGAATCTATCCTTCCAGCACATCCTATTTATCGTTGTGGTGAGGTTTAGATCCCTAGATCGTGTGGCTCTTGGGGATTTGTTTTTTTTTTTAGGTGGAGCATGTCCATCAATTCTGGGTTGGACATGGCCTTGTATGTCAAGCAGAGATCACCTCTGAGTAAGCGGTATGCAACCGAGTACAGATGGAGTTTCTTCAGTCGGGCTGCATAGGGCATATGTTTGAGGCCAGTAATCCTCTTGGTGAGGTACTTCTGTAGTCTTTCAGGCTACTGCAGGTGTCTTGTAAGGTATATCCCAAATGGAGCGTTGTACTCTATGATGGGTCTGATGAGTGATGAGTAGAGGGATGCACATTTATTAATCCTACATATCAGATACTGCATTCCTTGTATATGTGCATATTCATAAGATGTTTACTCTTATTCATTCTAATATTACAAGCAATCTTGACTATATATAAAAGAATTCCTGTTTATTTAATTTGAATACATTTGTTTAGTCATTGTGAACTGCTGTTCTGATCTAAGCTTTACATGCTGACATAAGAATCTGGATAGAGCGTGTGAAAATGACAACTCACAGCACACTGCAGCTGCTAATGTCCTCTGTAAGTTTCTCACATTCTTCTTAGTTCTTTAAGCTGTTCTAAGCAGTAGCAAACATCTAACTTTACTTCCTTCAATTAATATGTACAGTTAATATGTATAGTTAAAGTTAACACTGCAGCATAAGCTCTTAACATGCAAGATGTTAGCAAATTATACATTACAACATTATTATGTATTATATTTACAATGGATATAAAAAGTGTACACACCCCAGTTAAAATGCCAGGTTTTTATGATATATAAAAAATGAGACCACAATAAATCATTTCAAAACTTTTCCCACCTTTAATGTGACCTACAACCTGTACAATTCAATTGAAAAACAAACAAATCTGCTAGGGAAAAATAAAAAAATGCACAATAAGCTGGTTGCATAAGTATGCACTCCCTTAAGCTAATACTTTGTTGAAACACCTTTTGATTTAATTACAGCATTCAATCTTCTTGTGTAGGAGTCTATCAGCATGGCACATCTTGACTTGACAATATTTGCCCACTCTTCCTTGCAAAAGCACTCCAAATCTGTCAGATTGTGAGGGCATCTCTTGTGCACAGCCCTCTTCAGGTCACCCCACAGATTTTCTATTGGATTTAGGTCTGGGCTCTGGCTAGGATATTCCAAAATTTTAATTTTCTTCTGGAGAAGCCATTCTTTTGTTGGTTTGGATGTATGCTTGGGGTCATTGTCGTGTTGAAAAGTGAAATTCCTCTTCATCTTCATCTTTCTAGCAGATGCCTGAAGGTTTTGGGACAAAAGTGACTGGTATTTGGAATTGTTCATAATTCCCTTTACCTTGACTAAACCCCAGCTCCAGCTGAAGAAAACCAACTCCAAAGCATGATACTGCCACAACCATGCTTTACCGTGGGGTTGGTGTTCTTTTGGTGATGCAAAGTGTTGTTTTTGAGCCAAACATACCTTTTGGAATTGTGGCCAAAAAGTTCAACCTTGGTCTCATCATACCATAACACATTTTCCCACATGCTTTTGGGAGACTTGATGTATTGTTTTACAAATTTTAGCTGGGCTTGGATGTTTTTCTGTGTAAGAAAAAGCTTTTGTCTTGCAATCCTACACCAGAGTCCAGACATATGGAGAATATAGGAGATTGTCGTCACATGTAGTACACAACCAGCACTTGCCAGAAATTCCTGCAGCTCCTTCAGTGTTGCTCTATGTCTGTTGGCAGCCCCCCCCCCCTGAGTAGTTTTCATCTTGTCTTTTCATCAATTTTGGAGGGATGTCCAGTTCTTTGCAACATTACTGTTGTCCCATATTTTCTCCGCTTTTTGATGACTGCCTTCACTGTGTTCCATGGTGTATCCAATGCTGTGGAAATTTTTTATATCCTTCTCCTGACTGATACCTTTCAACAATTAGATCCCTTTAATGCTTTGTAAGCTCTCTGCGAGCCATGGCTTTTGCTGAAGCAGGCAACTGAGTAAATGTCAGGAAAAATTCTACTAGGACAGTTGAACTTTATTTGTGGTTAATCAGAGTCTCTTTAATTGATGGCAGGTGTGTACCCAAGAAGACTGAATGCTGTAATTAAATCAAAAAGTGCTTCAACAAAGTATTAATTTAAGGGTGTGCACACACAACAAAGTACTAGTTTAAGGGTGTGACAACTTATGCAACCAGCGTATTGTACATTTTTTATTTTTTATATTTTTCCTCTAATAGAGTTGTTTGTTTTTCAATTTAATTGTACAGGTTATAGGTCACATTAAAAGTGGGAAAAGTTTTGAAATGATTTATTGTGGTCTCGTTTTTTTTTTATATCACAAAAACCTGGCATTTTAACAGGGGTGTGTACACTTTTTATATCCACTCTATGATATAACATTACTACAGTTTTTGTCTTACCAATGTTTCACTTCTATGAAAAGAAAATAGATGTTATTTTGAGTAGATATGTCACATATATACTTGAGAAAAGAAAATAGAAAGTTCTTTTTATCCTTTCACAGATATCAGTAGCATTCTGCAGAGATGGAACATTCTTTTTTCCTCAAGCTTTCACTCAGTTGTTTCACAAATGACCTGTGAAAGGAATGTATTACACAGGAACAAGGAAAACAAAATCACCAACACTTTAACACTTCCAATTAGCATATTACTTTGATCTGACATTAAGTCCACTCAGCAATGCACATACTAAGTGAAGCAGAATATTGCTTTTAATATAATGACATTTTCTTACAGAAAGTATTTGTTTAACATTTAGAAACACACTTACAGGTTTAGTCAAATGCAATATATTAAGTCTTTCATTGTAAATATAGTAAAACAGTAACACTAACTCTTTATATTTAGCATAATGAAAAAAACTGCTTTAGCTTAAAATGTAAATACATATTTGCATATGTTTTGAGGCTTAAAGTACAGTACAAGCCTTTTACTTAAAAGGCAAATCTATTGTTTCAGAAAATAATAGCCCAGCAATCAGTGAATAAGAGTATTTTTTTTTTTACTTTTAGAATCAGTCTTCCAAGAATTCAGCTCACTCTGTCCCTTCAGAGATACACTGTTCCACTCCATTTCTTCAGTATTAAGGATTTTATTGCTGTTAACAAAAGTGAATGCTTCCTGCAGCATGTTAAATATTTTGGTTTCTTCAGAAAGGAATAAGTTGATCTTTGCAAGAAACACCAAACATAGCTTTAGCATTTTTTTTAATTCCTTGATCAGTGGTAAACATGATTTTCTTTTACTCATTACTTTACTGGAATAGTCATTGTCAAATCTGAATATAATTTCACTTATTTTAATAGGTGGGCTGAACCATACTGCTTTTAATATTCAATCCTTTTCCAAGCTAGACATGAACTTAACTATAATTAAGAGTGGTGATGGGTTTTCTTCCTCAGAAGGTGCCCTCGGTTATCTATGTCCTCTTTCAATTCCAAAAGATAAAGTTTCAGGTAGAATTTATTGTCTCCCTCATACTTTTCAGGTGTGCCATAAATTCTAATATTATTTCATCTCAGTCTATTTTATAAATCAATGGGCTTTTCTATGAGACAGTTATTTTGTTTTAACAGAAATTTAGCCAGAGACTCACCTCAGTGACTCTGCTTCCATAATCATTCAAAGTCTTTTCCATACTGCTGATTTGTGCCCCTTTTTGTTTCATAATAGCTTCAAAATGTTCCATCCTCTTTCTGGTCTCATCTTTGAAACATTCCAGTTTCATATTGTTTGATAAATTTTAAGTATCATATACCATATACTAGATAATATTAACAGAATTTTGTTTTTTAACTCAAGTATCCTGAGTACTATTTTCTTGAATGACTCATGTTGGTCTCTTCCCTCTTAACCAAAAAGTTGAAATTCTGACAGAAAACAAAATATTGCTTTTGAAGAACTTGAAGATATAAATCTTTTCTTTGTCTATTAAGGAATGAAATTAGCTAGCAAGTATCTTGAAAATTTAATTTTTTGATTGCATTTTCTGTGAGTGAAAAGTTTTCAGTCACAGACCTTTCATCTCTCAGTTAGAAATCTTGGTCATGTTCCCTCAACATTTAACATTGTTGACTATTTTTTTCTGTAGGTACTTTGGCAAGTGTACTCCATTATGCATGGGCGGGGGTTCCCTGCTCTCACCAGTCTGATATAATGTACATCAGTGTCAGCAGACCTAAAGGTAATGCACATTTTCTGTTTATGGACCTCTACTTGGTTTAAAAAAACTGATTGCATGGAGTGATGAGACCAAACCATAAGGAACCACACTTTAATCAAACACATTGACTCTTTTCTACCTTTTCTCTTTGTTTTCTTATTTTTTGTATTGTAAAATTTTCCATATCTGGATGTTTTTGCCTGTATTTCTCTTCAAATATCTTTGGTGCTGCTCTTTTTGCATTGATTAGTTTTGCTTTCTCCTTTGCATAAATACTGCACCATATTAAATCTATTCTTCTTTCTCATGTCAATAGTCCTTCTTCAGATGTCTACTGCTTCTTTTGTTTCTCCTTACTTTGGGGACTAGTTGTTTCATCATACTGTGATATAACCTGTGTGAGATTTTCTACACTGAATCCTTCACTTTGGAAATATTCCATAATTTCAGCTTTTATTTTTTCTTAACTTCTACTTTAGTCTTCTGTTCTACATTCCCTCTTTGTGATCTTATTTTTATTGTGAAATTTTACATATCTGGATGCCTTTGTCTGTATTTCTCTTTGAATATCTTCAGGCCTGTCTTTTTTGTGTTGATTAATTTGGCTTTCTCATTTGTGTAAATATTTTACCATATCAGATGTCTCTTTCTTTCCCATGTCCATATTTCTTTTTTATACCCTTCAAACATCTCAAAATTTGTTCTTTAAACTTTTGCAGTTCCTCAGTCACTTCTTTTTCCAAATGGCACAAGGTTTCTTTGTCTATATAGTGTTTTTCATGGATCTGTTGCATTAATAAACACAAATTTTTATTTGAAGCTTCTGACAATTTCTCTCATGGAAGTATTTTTCTTTCCTATTATTTGTCTCTTAATCTTTTATGTATATTTTTTGTCTGGAAATTCTGGGCTTCTTGCATAATAGTAACAATACATAGTTTCTTTCTTATCCTCAATAGTCCACTCTATCATCTGTATGGCTGTTTTTTCGGCTATTAGTTTTTGTTATTTTTGTGGACTGCTACTTCCTTCTACAACAGGGGGGCCATCCTCCTCCTGGGCCTGGCCTAGCCCCATTGTAGGAATATTTCCATGTCTTGAGGATTCTACATTGTCATTTTTTTCCAGTCCTGGTACCCATGCGCCTACCAGGATTGGACACTTTTTCATCCTGGGACTTGTGCACCCAGCTATCATCTTTATTGTTTAACTTACTTCTGTCCATGATTTATACTATATAAAAATGCAGTCTGTATATCAGTGTCATCTTGGTGCGATTTTGTGAAAAACAGGGTCTATCTCATAAAGGTACTCACCAAGACTTGAGGATGAATTCAATTCCAGAAAAACTTCTCTCATTTTGCTGATTTTATTCTCTCTCCATTTGGACCCTTATCTTATAAATGGGGAGGAAATGGGATGATAGGATAGTCATGTGACTGACATCATGGGTTGGTCCCATTATTGGTGAGCTGATGGGCAAGGACATGCAGTATGCAATTCTGCCAGTTGCATGAGGATGTGCTCTAGAGTGGCAATCCTGTTCTTAAGCCATGGGCCCACCTCCATTCTGACAAGCACAACACCTCTCACCAAATGACACAATAGGACCTCTTTGTGTCACTCCCAAAGAGGAAATGAGGAGCTGACAATCCCCCTGTCCTGAGAATCAGCAATGGAGGCCATCAGCAAACCTATTATCCTGCAGACAGATTAGCCTGAGGACTGTTGGGGGAACCAAAAGTTGATGGGAAGGGCAGTGATCAGTGGGGTTGCCACTGTCACAATGCATCCTACTGTACTGCTGACACTGCAGAATAAATGAACATAAATCATAGAATCACAGAACGCACATGACACCCAAGCCATGTGGCCACTTACTATCTCTGGTTTCTTGGAGTGATAGGCCAGTCACACTGGAGGTGAATTAATGAAAACCCATCTAATTGTCTAATTCCTTTTCAAAGGAAGATAGTATGTCACATTGTTTGATATGGAGAGGAAGTTTGTTCCAGAGAAGTGGTAGCTATTGTGTGACAGATCTGTCTGTCTAATGTGATTTTTTATTTGCTGAAGCAGGTTCAGATCTCTGGTTCTAGTGTTCACTGGGCTGTTTGATTTGTGGGGATAGTAGAGGGCTTGGACTGACAGATCTCTAACAGTCCAGAAGGCAAAGCACAGATCACCCCTAAGGAGTCTGTGCATCACTTACTACAGGGGCAAGGCCTCCAGCCCCTCTTGGTTGCTCTGGTCTTTTAGGCCCATGATCTTTTTTTTTTTTTTTTTGGTCAGGAACTTTTAGGGTCTCTACAACATTTGATACAGCTCAGCGGGGGCATTGTATTCAACAATAGGCTTAACCTGTGCAGAATATAGAGGGGGTAAGGACTTCTTTGGATCTAGAGGGAATACATTTTGAGATTAGCTGTGTAATTCTGAGGGATTTCCTGACCACTATTGCATCATGATGATCAAAGGAGCAGGAGTAATGGAGAGTTTATTTGCCATATGCAACAATATTGCATTTCTTAGCATTTAGTTTTGCTCATCAGAGCACCAGCTGTTAATAAGTTCACTTTGTAACTTCTGTATATCAGGAGGGGATTTAAGCGTAACACCCACTTGGTTAACCAGAGCTCCTTATTTTTGCTTTGGAGATCAGTGAAATATATGTTGAACAGCAGAGGTCACAGAGCGGATCCCGATGATATCTAATGTTTTACTTTTATGGTCTTTGAAGAAGTGTCTGCCACACTCACAATGTGGGTTCTGTCCCTCAGCTAATTAGTGATCCAATTGATCAACTAATTAGCTACATAGGGATCAATTTAGAGTAAATTTAGCTTGCATATAATGTTGACTTATGTTATAGCATCAAGGTCAAGGTATGCTGTGTGGACTGCCTAACCACTGTCCTTGGCTTGCTTTACCTTCAGAAAAAAAATGAATCAGATTGATTAGAGAGGATATACCCTTAAAAAAGCCAAACTGCTGGTGGAGAAAGTCTTCTAAGATATTTTGTATTGTAGTTTATCAGGTTTATTATGACCCATTCCATGAGCTTGTGAATGAGATTTGTCAGGCTGACAGGTCTGAAATTCCCAGCATCTTTTGTGGGGCTACCCCTGTGAAGTGGCATCATAACTGCTATTTGCCACACCTTCGGGACAAAGCCAGTAGTTAAGCTCAGGCTGAATAGTTGTCGGAGAGGGTCCACCACACATGATTAATGCTATTTAGCAGATAGCCTGGTATGTTATCAAGTCCAATAAAGGATGTATTTTTTTTGTTTTGGAGAATACTTTTAACAAGTGTTTTTTGTGATGATAAGGGGTTTGTGGTCCTTGGTTATATGTGAGTTTTGTATAGCTGTTACTGGGGTGAAATTAGAACTGACTTTCTTTGCTAATATATTTGTGATATCCACAGGATTAGAGTAAGTAGTGTTTCATTATGAATACATTCAGAGCAATGTGGGATCCAGGAAGCCAGTAAACTGAGTCAATGGCAATAACACCAGTAAAATCTAAAAGTTTACGGGCTTCTGGGTCCTATTTTCCTTGTGTTGTTTTCTTCTTTTGGATCAGAAATTGGGTGCTTATACTTCTACACATTACTATGACACAACCTGCTCTTGAAAATCAAATGGATAATGTTTCACAAAGGTACATCATTCTCTGCATGAAATTTTAACTGTCTGCACCAATCTATTGTTATTGCAAGCTGCTGGTTTGGATAGAGTGACTGGTGAGGCAACTTTTATACCAAATGATTCATTTGTTTCTCAAATTAATTTATTGGAGAAGATTCAAGCATTTAAGTGGTTGCAATGGCAATACTTTAGCTTTGCTGCTTATTTAGAACTTGACATAGTTCCTAGAGGTTTAAGAATTTTAAACATGCAAGCATTTGGTAATACTTATCCTGATCCCCTAAAAAGGTGGCAGGAGCTAAACGTGAAATTAAGTGTAGACTGTATGAATTTTGAACCAGTTTTTTGTGAACTTTGAAAGAGATTTGCAAAATGAAATTATATCTATAGAAAGTGAGTTATCAGCTTTACCATCATTTAAGGACAATATTTCTATTTATAATGCAATGTTAGAATGGCTGTGTGCCTATGAATGATGGCTGGAACTAGCTAAGAAGTGAAAGTTAATCAGTGATGTGAATGATTTTAAGACCAGCAATAATTTTTCCTGGCCTAAGAAATCTGTACCTAATGAGAACAAACTGGTTTGTAGAGGTGCTCTGCATGCTTTGGATACTTTTGATGCACCTGGGGACAATGTCAATCATCAGGTTGAACAAAATGTAGGTGGTACATCCCTACAACAAGCACCTGCAGCAACCACTAATATCTAATTTGACTGTGCCTGCCATACCAGGGGCTACTGCAAGTAATACCTGGACTGAGGATTTTTACCAGCTTCAGACCTCCATGCAACTCAGTCTTCCAGATAGAGTGGTAGAACAGTGGTGGTACCCCTCAAGAGGAAGACCACAAAGAAGAGGCAGAGGAGGATGACAAACATACAGACGGCCACAAACCCGTAATCATTCCATGCACCAGAAGTGGTGAATGAGCCATCTGTTATTAATTTATCGAGGCTAATTCTGACTCCAGCAGACTACCCGCTATTGAATAGAGGCTTACAATTTATTCCTTCTAACACTGATACCATTGTTGAAGCATTGACTGATATAAAACTGTTCATCAGAAATGTAAATATGAAACTTTTGTTTAAGGACAGTTTGCATAACATTTGGGTATGTAAAAATGTTGTTGTGTCTTTCGGCTTTTCCCGGTTAGGGGTTGTCATGGCGGAACTCTGGTCCGCTAATGATTGGCAGTAGATTTTTACGTACCGAGTTGCCAGCTCTGACGCACAGCCTTCAACAAAGGTACTCCCACTCACGCATGTTTCCATGCAGAAGACGCTCTAACTGAGAATTGAACCGGACAGCGTCTTACTGTGAGGCGACAACAGAACCACAGCACCACCACCGCAGTGTTCTTGGGTATGTAAAAATCAAGTACATTTATCCCTTTGAGCTCCCCAGTAATTACTGCATTCTATGTTTGTGAGCAACAGTTACGAGAATTGTATGAAAAGTGTAATACACTAAAATTATATAATTTAACTAAAGAAGAGCATGATGCTCTCATAAAGTTGCAAAATAATATGGATGTTGTTATCAAACAGGCAGAGAAAGGTGGAGCCATTGTTATTGTAGATAAAGAAGAATATATAATGCACGAGTAATTTTTTTTTAAAGTTGAAGGAACTTTTAAGAGAATTAATAACATAGGTCTGGCTAATATCGCAGATAGAGTGAATATGATTGTTTATGATCTGCAGCTTTCAAATGACATTTCCATTGAATTATTTAACTATTTCCCCTGTTTTGTATGGGTTACCCAAAATCCATAAAGACCTTAGACGTCCACCTATGAGGCCATTAGAATCAGGAAGAGGCTGGAGGACGGTGCCAATCTCTATATATTTAGAAGAGGATCTGAGCCCATATTTGTTTAAGGTCCAGAGTTATATTTAAGACACAGTTGATTTTTGGTGTAGACTTTATGAATGGTCTCAACCTAAACAAAACACCAACTATATTTTAATAACTATTAACATCCATTCCCTGTTCACAGTTATTATGAATGTGTATGGGGTTGATGCAGTTCATGATTTTCTATGTGGCCATAGTACGTTGACTGGAAGAAATACTGAAACTATATTCAAGTTGCTTGAAACTCTATTGACTGCAATGTTTTCATTTTCTGTCAAACTTATTAAATATGCAGACAAAACAACTATCATTGGGTTCATCAGGAATGGTGATGAGTCTGCATACAGATGGGAGGTTGAGCAGCTGGCCCTATGTTGTAGTCAGAATAATCTGGAACTGAACACTCTTAAAACTGTGGAGATGACAGTGGACTTTAGGAGTGGTACTACAATATTATCCCCCTCTTTATATTTAATACTGCTATGTCAGTTGTGGAATCCTTCAAGTTTTGGGATTTATAATCTCCCAGGACTTGAATTGGGAGACCAATGTAGGGTCCATCATAAAAAAGGCACAACAGCGAATGTACTTTCTGCGACAGCTGAAGAAGTTCAACCTCCTACAGGAACTGTTGATTCAGTTCTTTACAGCAGTCATTGAGTCTGTTCTCAGCTCATCCATAACAGTGTAGTTTGGATCTCTGTCTAATTATGACAAAAATAGATTGCATCGAATAGTCAGGTCTGACGAAAATATCATTGGTGCTAGTTTACCCTCCTTAAAGGACCTGTACTATTCCAGAGTCAGGAAAAGGGCAGGAAAGATCATTACCAATCTTTCACATCCAGACCACCATCTTTTTGAACTATGACCATCAGCCAGGCATTATAGAATAATACGCACCAAAACAAGCAGATATACGAACAGTTTTTTCCACAGGCCATCAAGTTCATAAACAGTTAACTCAGCTTATTAGGCTGGGGTACTCTTTTTTTCCCAAACCTCTAAGGATTCGGCAGTATTGTTTACATATTGTTAATACTTGCTTTGTTCAGAGTTTATTTCGGTATTTCTTGCACTGAGTTGTACTTTGCACCTTGTATGTATATGTACATTTTCTTTTTTGTCTTGTTCTTAATCGTTGCATATATGTCATTTATGTAATTCATACTTGAAGAGTCACTGAAAATGGAGTCAAATTCCTTGTATGCATGCATACTTGGCCAATAAATGTGATTCTGATTCTGAAATTTGAAAATCAAGTTTATCTTCAGATATCTGGTGTGGCGATGGGCATTCCCATCACAAACATATGGTAACCTGGGCCTTAATCATTGGGAAGCTGAATATGTCCCTAGTCCTACTTCTCATTTTTCAAAGTGTATTCCTTTTTTTTAAATGCTTTGTAGAGGATATGTTCCTTATTTGGGAGGATGGTGAGCAAATACTGACTGACTTTGTCAGCTATTTAAATAACACTGTGACATCTCTCCTCTGAGCCAGTGATCAAGGAGCCTGAATCATCACCACTAACACCGGTGAGGGACATTCACTTGGAACGAAAAAAGATACATACAGTATTTCCAGATGCAGCTCTCTGCACAAATCACAGTTTCCCTTAAGAGTACACAAGGAATACACTCAGTCCAGTGGCTGGGTTTCCATCTCTCTTTTCAGGCCCCTGGATGCTTACTAAAGCAAGGCAAGATGAAGTGGGTGAGTGGTTTTCCTTCTTTGTCAGGTTTTAAAAGCAGACTGCCCTGAGATTTCTATCTCATCTAGTATTAAAACATCATTTCAGTGCTAGATTACAGAATGACATCACATGCACCTGGTTATCTGACTTCTGGTTCCCACACTGCCCTCTTTTACTATAAACTGAACCAGAATTTAGCATATATGTGTTACCAAACACACAGATAGTGCTTTGCTGAGATGTGTTACAGCATCATTTTTCAGTCCCTTGGATAACCTTTTGATGATGATCTTGGTTTGTGTGTCTTTAGTTTTGCTATATATTCTAGCGAACATTTTCCTTGTATTGTATTGTTTTTATGCATATGGACCAATGGACCACAACTGGCTAGTTTGCTCATACCCTTTACAATTTCTTTATAGGAACTAATAGGTTTATACAGTTTTCTAGGTGGATGGTAGAATTTATTTGCATAACTACTAGCCATGTCAGCATTTTGTGTGTGTGTGTGTGTGGGGGGGGGGGGGGGGGCTACAGTTTTACTTGAAATTGGAGACTTCATAGAATTACAATAAGTTTGTATGTTTGAAGTATCTGATATTTGCATCTGCTGGTTTAGGGATTTTGAAAGAGAAAGTTGTGGTCTTAAGATAGTCTATAAAGACCTCAAGTTGTTCATTAGTGCCTCTCCAGACTAAAAATGTCCTCAATAAAACTGGTATAAAAAACAACCTGACAGAAATGTTCACTTGTAAACACAAATTCCTTTTCCCAATGACCAGTAACTAAGTTGGCATAACTGAGAACTAACTTCAACACCATGGCCACTTCTCTGACATGTTGATAAAGCCCACCATTAAAAATAAAATAAATGTACTGCTTTTGTTTTATTTTAAAACTGCAATAGAGATTTTCTGCTGCAGGCCTCTTGGATACATGACATGTAGCCTGGATGTGGTTAAGTTGGATGATGGGCATTCAGAGACCAGATGTAGCAGGAAATATTTCAGTAGCTAAATTTCATTGGTGGACATAAACACAGTTCTGCAGGTGCATTAGGGAGTGACTTTCGTGATATTACATGTAGGGACTAGGACACGAGAGATACATGTTACCATGTCTACCACTGGGATTCTTGCACAGCACACCATCTTTTCAGAGAGAAATAACAGTTCCTAGGACACTGAAAGTGACACAAACAGGATATCAGTAAATAACAAGATATTTGTAAAAACTAAAAACGAAACACAGGCACTAACTACAGGCAACACTAACATGCAGTAAGGAATAAAAAACAGAAAAAAAAAATGAGCGTTTTCATTCTTTTTATTGTGAAGAACCTCTTCAGAAGAAGCTCTTCACAGCAAACAGGACAAACAGGGTATTGACTCCAGCAGGTGATCTGGATGTTGGATTGGACAGGTCAGACTACCCAGTTGTCTGCTGGGGTGCCCCATGTGAGTACTGGCAAATGCCAGTCATGTCTCACATTGGTAAGTCATCCAAAAGCTGTATCCAGATGTCACCATGTGTTTTATTATCAACCAGGAACATTAGGGCTTCCAATCTGAACACATGTAGTACAGGCAATGACTCCGTGTGTGTGTGTGTGTGTGTGTGTGTGTGTGTGTGTGGTGGAAATACACCAAGTTAGTTGTGTGACAAGCTAACACTAATGAGCATGTTTTCACAGTGTACTCCCGCATACCATATTGCATTTCTGTTAGTTCAGGGACCTCAGGACATCAGTGGGTGCATCCTGAACCAGCAGGTATGTAAGAGCCCATAATAAATGTAAATTGTTGGCATTTGGTAGTGTTACCTTCATTGCTAACCTCAGCAGGTGATGCTTGTTGCAGCAATCACAGCCCTGTCTGGTATTGTATTAACTTTACAATGTGGACTCTCATAAACTCTCCCCTGTTGGTACTCCAGGTGTTTCCTGTACATTATGCTCACCAATATATGTGTGTGTGTGTGTGTGTGTGTGTGTGTGTGTGTGTGTGTGTGTGTGTGTGTGTGTGTGTGTGTGTGTGTGTGTGTGTACAGTGCACTGGTGCAGCACTTTGCATTGTCACCTCACAACAATCAGTTCTCTGGTTCGATTCTTGGCTGGAGTGCCTTCTGTGTGGAGTCTGCATGTCCTCCTTGCATTTGTGTGGGTTTGTTCATGGTGCTATGGTTTCCTCCCCTCATTACAAAGATATGCGTCTGGCACATTTCTCCCCAGTTCTCAGCTGAAAATTATCTTGTTCTAAGTCAGACTTTCCTGGTAAACATATATATATATATATATATATACACACACACACACACACACACACACACACACACACACACACACACACACACACACACACACACACACACACACACACACACACACACACACACACACACACACACACGCGTGTACCAAGCATACCTCTCAACTGTATAGATTTTTGCAGAATGTCCAGATTTTTGCCTCATATTTTTGGTCCATTTTTCATACAATTGTGGTTTTTCTGGCAAATTAATGGCAAATCATTAAAGACTGAAGTTAGAAAATAATGGCAGACATTTGAGTTTCAGACTTCATACCCTTCAGAAAATTCATGCTAATGCAGTGCCTGTTATTCTAACAACTTTCTAAGTTTGCAAGGGCAATATTTAAAAAGTGTCCCTCTTTTTGGGCCTTTGCCCCACTTTTATTTATGGCTTTGTCCACATTTCTTGCTCAAAGAGGTTAAGAGGTATGATACCATATCATGCAACAAGCCAGAACCAGACCCAGAGTGAATGTGGTCATTTCATTCTTAAAGGCCCTTCAGGTCCTCCTCTCTGTCATGTGACTCTGTACAAGGTATCTGGTCTTATGTTTTTTTTGCATGCCTTTCTGTGTTACAGGTGTAGAATCACTGGAATCTGGCCAGATCTTCACAAAATGTTCAGATTTTTGCCTTATATTTTTGGTCTGCTTTCCCTAACATTTGCGTTTTTTCCTGGCAAATCACTAAGGATTAAAGTCACTAATTACATATGTTTGAGTTTCAGACTTCATATCCTTCAGAAAACGCATGCTAATGCAAATCCTGTTATTTTAGCAACTTTCTAACTTTCTAAAAACAATATTTAAAATCTGCTCTTATTTTAGGGTTTATGTTCCCCCTATTATTTTAGGCTTTGTTAATATTTCTTGCATTAAGAAATTGGAAGGTATGAATCTGGGAGTGTGTCACAAAGTAGCATTGATACACTTGGGCGTGTCTGTTTTCACAGTGCTTTTGGTTTCAAGATTTTCTGCTATGGATAATGGCATTCCTGATGTCAGGGAAACATCTAACCCTGACAATTTTGGTAGTCACAGCATGGTGCACTCTGGCCACAGTACTGCTGTGAGGCATGCATAATGTGGTGGGCATATCACTCTCCACTTTTACAGACACTGCTGCATTGCTCAGTCACAGGTTACAGCTGTAACACATGAGCAGCCTAGAGTTCACCCTCATCCCCTGCATCACAGACATCAGTGGGTGCTGTTAGATCCCATGAGCATGGGAATAGAAGTAGGGCCAGCATAGCAGTAGCTACCGATACCGCAGTTCCCACCCCACATGAGCTAAATGTCTCCAGGACTGTCACACAACAGATGTCCATGGCAGTCATACAGCTATAAGGTAATGTCATCATGGCCATAGCATTGCAGACCATCATGGTGCATAGGCTTTGCTGATTTATGTAGCATCGGCACAGTGGGTAGTCTGTTTCCTCTAGCCCCCTGTGTGAAGCTGCACATCATGGTCATTGCAATTCTAATACCCAGTCTTCTTCAACCTCCAGGGGGAAGCTCACCATGGGATGGTCAGGAGACAGTTTAGGTCCCATATTGCCACATCCACCATGCATACTATCAGTGCCCAGAGTGCTTCAGCCCACTATGGATCTACATGCAGATGGTGTGTACATGCTGAACCTATCCATGGCATGTCCTAAAGTTCATGCTCATGAAGCAAACTAGCATCTGTGACAACTGCAGATGATGTCAGTGACAGTCCTTGACAGTCTTTGAAGGGGGCACTCCTTAAATGGGGATGTACATGGCTAGTGCCTTGAATGTGTCACAGAGAAACATGCAAAATGCATCAACTTCTGCAGGAGCTGTGTCTTCACTCACATGCAGTCAGACCAACTCCCAACCACCTCTACCATACCACACCACATTGGCGACACCACTCTTTTCACACAGATTTTTCAAAGCTCACCACACTCTCCAAGCCAGGTCACACATGCATAACCACAACATTAACCCTCTCCCCCAAACCACACACAAGCTGGTATAACATAACCTGATTTTAATACTGCATGCATCATTGTTATCCTTTGTCTTGTCTAATCTAGCTGATAGCTGTGAACCAGATGCTGTCTCAGCCAGAACCAGGTATACTGCATCCACCTCTGGCTCACATGACTATCCCCTGTAGCCAGGTTCTATGCAATGCAGACAACCTGAAAGCTGATGGAGTGGAATCCCTAACAGTTGATATATTGTCCCTGAATCCCAGGTGTGGCCTTCATGGCAGTGTTGGTGCAGTCGATGGCACTCATCTCCTGGAAAAGGGGATATTTCATAAAATGCTCTCACAGCATTATGTCTGTCCTCTGTGGTACATAGGAACTACATGTACTCCGTCACTTGCTGTGAGGCATATGCCTGTGAGACTCTCACTTTGTCCTCACTTGGTCACTGGAAGGCCCCTGTGGCCAGTGTTGTCAATGCTACACATACTTTGCTGCTCTTATTAGTTGTTACTCTATGCATCCTATGAGCATTTGAGAGTGACACATCAGTACCGGCTCCTGCATGGCATGTCTTTCCACAAAAATAGTCTGTAAATGTTTCTTCTGGATCTGTTTACACAGTCATTCATTTTACTCATTAGGTCTTAAATTTTCTTATGAAACAAGTTTTCCTTAACTGACAATAAACCTACAAAGTCTGCCATTGCAGATCTACATATAACATGTCACGGATGATATCTGACAAAGATAAGATACTGTTGTTCAGTGATTTTTTTTTTTTTTTATAGAAACTGAAGTTTATTAAATAACTTTGCCATTGACTATAACTTCTGAATGAGTCAGTTTGTCAAACTATTAATATTAATGACTAGCTGTGTCTCTGGCCTTCTTCTGATGCAGTTATTTTTAGGCTGTTTTATGGAAACTGACCCCATTTGGCTTAACAAAGCATTTATTTTATTAATACTCTGTGTAGGCATACAAGCCTTGCCTGTTGACTTCCTTTTTGACATTCACAATGTACAGTTGTTTAAAACTGTATTTTGGCAGCATATCTAATGGTAACTCAGCCTGCTATGAATCAGCTGTTTTTCATTCTTCTTGTAGGTTTCGCCTTAGTCATTGATACTGGGACACCAATAAATACATAGGTACATTTCTGATTGGATTTACTCCACTATTAACTATGTTGATGGAAAAACAAATGACAGCGTATCAACAACACAATGAAATAAGAGTTTGAAAGTAAATTAAGGCATTTTTTTGTTTAAAATCAGCACTAGTACTGGAGTCACAAAGCAGTGTCTACTGTTGACCATTAAAACTCTTAAGGCTCTGGTTTCTTTATGCATCCTGATATCACTTAAAGTACCATCATTAGAACACGATCAGCAGAGACTCACCTAATCCCATGTAGATCCTGAGAGAGACAGGAGACACCTATATCAGATATGCACCCTGAATGTAATCAGATTACATATCCAATATCTGTGTATCCTGTTAGTGACTATAATCACCAGCGTACCTCACATTCATCACAGTAATGGTCAGATTTTACAGCATACCCTCTTGCTTATCTCATCAAATGCACACACATGCACATGGTCATGCACATGCATGAATGCATGGCCCAACACATACACATATCCTGTCAGTTATTGGATTCTACAGCATACTCTCCCAAGTTATTGACTGGTGCCCCTTTTCCGACTTATACCCATTTTATCAGAATTAAGTGACTTTATCACAGCCTTAATTATTTTAGCCAGCTAACCTTTAATAGGGAAACTCAGAAGCACCAACTTACTTATGTAATTTACTTAGATTTATGAAGTCTGAAAGTAACGACCAAGGAAAGCTAACCATAAAACATAAGATAAGTTCATTATCTTTAGCCTGCCAGCGGTGAACAGACCCCAGAAGTATATCAACAAGGGAACATTACCAAATAAGCTTTCAATGTTAGGGCAATGATTGAGCAACAGTGGGCTGGAGAGGACTGAATCACCCAGTTATCTAGCCTGCTCAGCAAGTAAGTAGATGATGCAGCCATGTCCTTTCTCCAAATTACATGGTAGGTAGTTTCAGTAGCCATATCAAACACCCAGATGTTAATGAGATACTAACTGATTTAGAAATGCACATAAATGTCACAATACAAGCCTGCCACATTCAGTGTTGCACACTAGTTACCTGCATCAGTGCTGTCTCAAGTTGAAACCGACCACCTGTAGTAGGTGTTCCCAAGATACTATCTTTTAAGCTGCTGACGTTGTGAAACCATGCCACACTTTCAATTGTTTCGAATCCCACCAAATATTCTTAGCTGTTTGAGATGTGATTTTTCCAAGTACGGTTTTTATTAGCAGCTGAAATGATTTGTAACTTAATTCTGATTATTAGGAATCTTTGAAAATCAAAAATTCTAACATTATGTGTCAGTGTTTCACTGAAATTACATTTCATATATAAGGTTAGGTATCATTTGTCACAATTTAGGCAACATTTGCTTGCCTTATTTATGGACAATACAATAGGAGTAAATAATGTTGTGCTTCCTGCTTTAAAGTGTCTAGTGATATTGGGATGAGGTGTTTTGTGTGGATAAGATTTCTGAGGACTAATAAAAGAGTCGTTTGTTTTGTTTGACTGAAAAAGTGGGTACCACTCTTTAGATGTATGAACAAGGACAAAATAATTAAGTTCCTGATTCTGTGTTTGTGACTGTTAGCATTCGGTAAAGATGTGAAGCAGTTTTAGAGCTCATTATAAGTCACATATTAGGTAGTAGTAATCAGAGATAGACCCAAGTTTGCCAGTGGAGGAAAACAGTGATACTGAGTTAGAAATGAGAGAGCATATGAGAACCATCCTTAGGAAAAAGATAGGTATAAAGGCATAATGCTTGTTGTAGGTGAACATTTCCTTTACTAGTAAGCTAAGCAATTAACTTAACAGTACATATCTAGTCAAGATTCTCATCAACAAGGAACATTTCTTTAACTGTGTACTATGTGTGGTGAGTAGTTTGGTATACATCAGAGGAGTGATGTTTTGGGGTGTTATCTAAATAACTAATGTAGAGTTTACTAGTGAAGGTTGACATTTAGAGATTCCGCTTGTTGACAGTGAAGCAGAAGAGAGGGCACCTTATTAATTGAGGTTATTTACTGACTACGGGCAGAGGCATCATGGCCACAGTGTATGAAGGTTCATGTGCTCACTAAAATATCTGGCCATTTTTTACATAATGGAGGAATGGATTAATCTGCTATTATAATATTAATAACATTTTCAGAAAACAAATAACCACTGAAAATGGCTTAAAATACTCTTCACAGGTAAAGTACCTTATTTTTTAAATTTATTTATTAATTTTGAATACAAACGTAAATGCTTGCTTTGTAGTGGCAGTCAGACTATTGTCTAAGTGCATTGTTCAGTTTCACACAGTAGATAAAGTGAAGCTAATCGTTTATTAGAAACTAATGGACTAACTTAAACTCTTGTTATTGTTTGGGGGTTTCCTGCCACATTCTTTGGAATTACTTCAAATTTAGTGATTCAAAATGTTGGTCATTATACCTTACCTGAATGATAATGTCTTGAAGCAGCTGAGGTATGTTGCATATACCCAATTAAAAATGTTTTTACACTCAGTGCAAGACGGCCTTATGCTCTCAATAATGCACATCTTTTTAGCATGACCTTAAACATCAGTGAGAAGTTTAAATATAGCCTTGGTACTGATGTTAAAATCTCTGCAACTGTGTATGTACACACGCATGCACACACACATGGACATGCACACACACACACACACACACACACACACACACACACACACACACACACACACACACACACACACACACACACACACACACACACACACACACACTCCTACACCTTCATATGCAGAGCTTCTGAAAACTGCACTTACAGAAGCCTTAGTTATACCTCAGGAAACCCTAAACTTAACAAAACCAGAACTTTGTAGATGGCAGTATTACAGATACCTTTCAATGACTACAGCAAATCAAACCTACAGAGTCACCCCACGATACAATGGCAGTAGACACACTCCCTGACAAGGGAGGGTTGCCAGTGGTGTGCCACAAGTTCTGTACTTAGGTTAGTTCTTTTTGGACTGATCTTCCCAGACATCAAAGTGGGAAAAGGGCTATGGATAAAACAAATGTGCTGATCATTGCAAAATATATGACATAATTATCTCAGCAAAAGTCTAGAGGTTTTCCAAAATGGTCTGCAAAAATTCATTCCTAATGCACTACCTTTCATTTTATTATGATTTTTTTTTGACTAGCTTAGTCCTACTAAACCATAGGGCTCTTTTCAGGAGAAACCCAGGGTAGTTTCCATACTGACAAGGGGAAAATTTTCCAGGGCACTACAGAATGTCTACTATTCTTTTCACCTGAACTCCTTCCACTGAGCTCTTTCAGGTAGTAAATTGGAGGATTGTGTGAAGCCCAGCTTGCACTTTGCTACTGCAGAGGCAAACATGGTTTGTTCTGGTGCAAAGGTACTGGATTCTGATTCGTACTTGGCAGAATCTAAACCTTCTACTCAAACTATTGTAATGGAGTTGTCCAGTGGTGGTTTGGATTGTCCTACTTTAAGATAGATGACAACAGAAACTGAACCAAAAGATGAAATTATATTATGGCTGAGACAATAGTGTGATGCATTTTTTTTTCTAAAAAAAAATCGATCAATTATCAGTATACAGCCTACAGATGGAAATGTGTACTCCAGATGTGCAGGAAATGCAAATGAAGGAGAAAATGAGAAACAAGCGTCTGAATGCCAGGTTTCCAAAAAGTTATGCAGAAATATTGAAAGAACAGAAGCACTTAGAAAAAATGTCCAAATGAAAAATTCTGACAAAACTGAAATTCCAATAAACAGATTATTTTTCTCCTCTATATAAACTGTTCATAATATTACAACATAATAAGATGAATTCTATTTATAGACAAGTACTTGGGAAATGTGGGTTGATTTGATAAAAGACTAACATAGCTTTCTTACACTTGTAATCTTGCTTGTGAGAGAAACACAGTCCATTATCGAAGGCAGCTAAATGTGTGTTAATTTTGAGGGAAGAGAATCACTTCATTAATGATTGTTCTAAGAGATGCTATAATCAATGTGGACAATGATAGTGAGGATGAAGCTGTATGCCCTGTATATCCAGGAGATAAGATGGAAGGTCACTAGGAAGTCAGTGTGAAGAGGATAAACTAGAAATGGTGTGGGAATTGTGATGACGGACAGGATTCAGAAGACAGTGAAGGATAGCATCAGAATTAGTGAAAGATACGGGTCTATACTATTTCTTAGAAAGACGTCTCCCTCGAACAGTTGTCCATCAATCACTACTCGTTAAACAGCCGTTCAGCGAACATTAGAATCATCAAACTTCTTTTCTATGCAAAGAAACTACTTGGCCACTACAGCAACCATAATACGAACTACTAATTTCACACAAATGAAGGTGGGGGGATTTGCCCCCCATCCCCCTACTTATATATACCAACTCTGAGATCACACTATAGTGGGGAAAAGGGATAATTCACGATGCTGGCCACCTATTTACTTTCCCAGGGAAAAAATTTAGATGTAGTGATTGTTTACTGAATGCAGTGCTCGATGTACTCTTGTCGATGAATAGGGATTCGATGGAGACACCTTTTGAAGAAATAATATATACCCAAAGACTCACGGCAATCAGAATCCATTATAAAGATAGGTTGAGATTATAAATGCTACCCTATGTCCCATAGCACGGGTGTGATAGTGAGAAAGAGAGTGCATTCAGGCAGCATTTGCAGGATATACAAGATAAAGCAGGAGAGCATGAGTTGGTGTCAATAATGGGAGACCTGAATGCTCTTATCAGGACAGATGGACAAGCAGAGCAGGGTATGAGGACTATGTAGGTTCACATGGGTGGGATAGCAGGAATAAAGAACAGGCCATTCTAGACTTCTGTATGTCAAATGATTCAATGGTGGCCTGCTCATGGTTCAACAAGACAAAGAGTCACAATATATCTTACAAGAGTGGTCACCGTGCAACTCAGATAGACTTCTTCCTAGTAAGAAAAGGGCACCAAGGGGTAGAATCAGAGATCACAAAGTCAACTCCAGTGAAACAGTTAGCCCACAGCATAAGCCACTGGTTTTCACAATGGTCAGAGAATGCTTTAACATCAGTAGAGACAAGGTTGAAGACTTGGAAGTTGGCTAGAGTGAAAGTGCTATATGGAAATACTCTGGACTCTAGGACTTCAGGAAAAATAGAAAGTAGGTAGAGTCAAAAAAGAATGGCAGCTTCTCAAAACAGCATGTGTGAAGGCTATAGAACAGCTATGAGGTTGATCCAGGAATAGAACTAAGATGAATAAGGAAAGCTGGTGGTATAATATAGAAGTCGAAGAAGTTATCAAAAACAAGAACAGAATGCAGGAAAAGTGGGAGATAGAAAAGATGGGCCAGGCTAGGAGGGAATAATGGTTGGCTAACAAAAAGCCTAAGAGAGCAGTTTCAATAGTGAATAACAAGGCATCAGAGGAATTCTGCCATCTTCTAGAAAGTGACTCAGAAAATGGCACAAAGAAAAACTATCAGGTTGCAAGGCAAAGACAATAAACAAGATAGTTTTCAAACATCATTTATAAGGGATGCCAGTAACAATCTTCTCAACCAACAGAACATCAAAAGGCAGATGGAAGGAGTACTTACAGCATCTTCTGAATGAAAAGAACCCAACAGAAGCCTAGAATGAGACAGAAATAAAAAAAAAAACTCGCCAGAATTAGTAAGAATAGCACTAAGAAAAATGAAGTCAGGGAAAGCAAGAGGCTAGATGAAGTCACAGCCCACATGATCAAGATGTTGGGTGAGTTAGGGGAGAAATGGATAGTGAAGGCACTCACAAAGGTGCATCCCAGGTGAGTGGGGAATCAGCATTCTAGTGAGAGTGTACAAGAACAAAGGTGGCATTCACAACTATGAATTAAACTCTTGTCACGCTGCATGAAAGTGCTGCAGAAGGTGATTAATAAATGAATACTTAGTAAAACGTAAGACGGGAGATAAGCAGTTTGGATTCAGATCAGGATACAGCACAATCAACCTGATGCTTACATTGAAAAAGTGTTGAAGAAACTGGATAGGAGATGAGGAAAAAGTCCAACCAGGACTTGAAGAAAATAGACGACTAGGTTCCAAAGAAGCTGATTTGGGTAGTCCTGCAGTGGTTCAAAGTCCCAGAAGCATTGTCAGAATTAGTGCAGACTTTGTACAAGGACCCAATGACATCAGTATGATCAGTGTTCATACTCATGGAGGGGTTCCCAGTGGGAGTGGGTGTGCATTAGGGTTCAGCTCTGAGTCCACTGCAGTTCATTTTGCTGCTCTATGCAGTTGATGTAGCATTACAAGCAGACTGAACAGGAACTTCAGTAAATGATAGAGGAAAGGAATGCAAAACTATGGAGGGAAACAAAGTACAGACAAGACAGTTTCCATGGCAACAAATGAAATCAAAAGAAGCTAAAACAAATTGAGATATAAGGGAAAATAATGGACCATGTAAAAAGCTTCAAGTGTCTAGGACATGTTTTTGAGGAGAAGGGAAGTCTGAATATGGAGGTCAAAGATAGAATAAGAGGTATAGCCATCTGGCACAGAGTGTCATAGATAACATGTGACAGAGGAATACCAAATACATTGTAAACAGTGGTGACCCTGTACTTATGTATGGTACAGAAACGAGATGAGGAAGCTAAATGTGATGAAGATAAAGTGCCTGGCCTGTGTGGTAGGAAGCTCACTGTGAGACAGATGAAGAGATGATGACATCAGAGCAAAAGTCAAAGTAGCTCCAACTGCAGAGAAGGTCAAACAGAACAGGTTACAATGGCTCAGGAGCATGAGTAGGAAAGGAGAACATGATTTGCTTTAAAATATTTTGGTGAGACAGAAGTCCAGAGGAAATGAGGATGTCCTGCAAAGATGTGGATGGATTGCATGAGAGCCAACCTGCGATAGCCAGACATTACTGATGAAGAAGGTATGAGAGTGGCACTCAATCAAGAGAGGTGGCAATAGTTGAAGCACCATCTCAAGCCCATGTAGAAAAAATGGCAAAAAGGGGGATAATGATGATGACTGAAATGGAAGGAGTCTCACTATAAGAGCCGAATGTACTGAGATTCTATAACATTGTGTCAAATCTCAACACCTACATTGATCATAGCATAAAATTATTCAAGGACTCAAATAGACTGTAGACAGCTATATCAGGCCCATGTTCTCTGGGGCAGCAGCACGCCCTGTACGCTAGATCTGGCATTCTGGCAGGAAGCCACATCTGACATATAGGATCATAGGATCTTAGCAAGTTACTAGACTACTGGCGCTGAGGCCCTTATAAGCCTAGCCAATAAATTACTCCATGTTCCCACAAGTCAGCACTCAATGCCCCTGTCCAGCAGGGACAAAGGTGGAGTCCCAGGGGTGTATTTTCTATTTTCCATCCAGTCATCCAGGTTCCTTTTAAAGATGGATAATGAAGTACTCTGCTTGACGTGGAGAGAGAGTCTCTTCCACAGATGTGGAGTCTCTGGGGGACAAATCTGTCCCACCAGCAAGTCCTACTGATGTTGCAGACCAAATTGAGGTTTTGTGTGCAGGTCACACGCAAGTGGAGTTTGGCTTGCGGATATGCAGCTATTTCATCAAGGTGGGGTCAGAGATTACATTCTATGCCAGACACATATCACCTCTAAGGAGTCCGTAGATGAAGCAGAGGAACAGGGCTTTTAGCCTATCCATGTAAGATACATTTTTGAAGCCCTGGATTATCCTGGTCAGGAACCTCTGTGGTGTCTCCAGCTGCTGCATGTGCTTTGCGAGGTACATGCTGAAAGGGGCATTATACTTGATGATGGGCCTAATAAGGGAGGAATACAGGGAAGTTATGATTTCCTTGTTCCTGGAAGAAATATCCTTACTAATGAGGTGAGCCATGTAGAAAGCTCTTTGTATGATGGAGAGCAACACGGTGGCCAAAACTTAGATTGCTGTCAACTTGGGTGGCCAGGCACCTCATAACTGCTTTCATGCTTAGGATGTTGTTATCAATGTGATCATTTGTTGAGACATCACTCTCTCTAAAGGGGTTGATGATGCATTTTTTGGCATTTAGTTTGAGGCAGTGTTTCTGGGACCAGTCATTTGTCGGGGTGAGATCCTCTTGTAGTATGTCTACATCACTTGTGGAGTTGATGACAGTGCCCAGCTTGCAGTCATCTGCAAACTTGGTCATCCATAGACCTCTGGTTTTGGCTTGCATCTCAAAGAAGTATATCCCAAACAGCAGGGGCCCCAAGACCGATCCCTGGGGTATGCTGGTCATTACAGGTCTACCACTTGAGGTAGCTTCCCCCATTTTGATTGAGTGAGTTCTGTCAGTGAGCCAGTTATCTACCCATCTGGTCACATACAGATTTACACCAAGCTGGGATAGTCTATCTATTATGCCCAAGTGGTGAATAGTGTTGGAAGCCTTGGCCAGGTCAAGGTAGGCGGTGTGCTCTGTCTTCCCATCATCCATGGCTTTGGTGACTGACTCAAAGAAGTCTACCAAATTTAACAGGCATGATCTTCCCTTGTCAAAACCAAACTGTGTGGGATCAAGCGTTCGGAGGTTGCAGATGTCCTTGTTAATGTGGTCCATGATAATGCATTCCATAGTCTTACAAATCAAGCTAGTTAGGCTGATGAGTCTATAATTACCTGGATCGGTGGACACTCCACCTTTGTGCAGAGAGATGATGGTGGCCATCCCTAACTTGGCTGGAATGAAACCAGTACTCAGACTTAGATTGAATAGGGTTCCTAATGGTGCTGCGAGTTCCTGCCTGAGTTGATGCAGGATGTAGCCTGGGATGTTATCAGGTCCCATGGAAGCTGTGTTTTTAGCTTTTGAGAGGGCAGTAATGACTTGTTCCCTAGAGATAAAGGGTGCAGGGCAGGTGATGGTGATATCCTGGATTACTGATGGGGGAGAGATGGGTGAAGTTTTCACTGAACCTGTCTGCCAGCAGGTTGGCTATATCCACGGTATTTGTGAATGTGGTGTCCTTGACCATCAGTTCTGAGCAGATTTGGGTGTTTCCCCTTAGATTGTGGATGTATGTGGAGAAGGCCTTATGATTGTCTTTAGTAGATGTGGCCAATATGGATTCAAAGTTAGCTTTGGAGGACCTCACTAATGCCCTCATTTGCCTGTTTAGGCCAAGTAGAGATTGCTTCCAGTTTGGCACCTGTTCCCTCTTGGTCCTGGACAGCAATTTTTTTCCTTTTGTTGTAGAGTTTATTTATAGCAGATGTCCACCAGACAGGTTTACTCTTCCTTGAGGAGGAGGATTCTGTCCTGTTAACTATTGCTGAATCCACGCATTTATATAAATGGTCGTATAGTACTTTGGTGTAGGTTTGGACATTAGTGCCAGTTTCCACTGTTGGGGAGGAGGCTGTGAAGCTGTTTAGACCTTCCCTCAGGAGGTTGTAATCAGCTTTGGAGAAATTTTTTGTTTAACCCGAGCTGGGGGGGGGGGGGGGTGCAGACAGGGGAGATGGTGACTTTGAAGGTGACCGTTTTGTGGTCTGATTTTACCAGGGATGATGACACTGCAGGGATGCTGCAGTGGTTTCCTGTGTTGGTTAGTACCAAGTCCAAGATGTCACCTCTTGTGGAGATGTCAACCAGCTGGTTTAAGGCATTGGCATTGATGAAGTCAAGGAATCTTTGATTATTTGTGTTCTGGCTCAAGTAGTTCTTCAAATCAATGGATGGGTAGTTAAAATCGCCCAGGATCAGGGTGCAGGGTTGAATCTTAATAGATTTGAGGAGGTCTAGACAGGTGGCGTGAGTGTCCTGAGTCAATGTTAGGGGCTTGTAGCTAACTATGATTTGAATAGGGGTCTTCTCAACTGTTAACTGCACCTGGAGCACCTCCTGTGCATCATACTATTTGACCAAACTGGAGATGTGTATATCTTTAATATATATTGAAACACCACATCCTTTGGCTTTGCTGCCCTCAGTTTGGGATCTGTTTGTATGATAGGATGAGTAATCAGGTAAGGCTGGGGTGCTTTCCGCAACTTTGAACCAGGTTTCTGTGACTGCACAAATGTCAGCGTCTTCCAGGGTTAAGAATGCTTGCAACGAGTGCAGTTTCATGTTTAGATTTCTAGGGTTCAGCAGCATGACCTTTAAATTGCTTTTAGATGAGATTCTCATGTTGGTAGTTTTGACCTCAAGATATTGCCTAAAAAAGGCAGTATGGAGGAGGCAAGAGCCTTTGCCATGAGCCTGAAGCCCAAGGGAGACAGATGCAGGCCATCTCTGGCAAAGCATCATGGTCTGTCAATCATGTCTTCCCAGGCCAGCAGGTACTTGATCTCCTTAGAATCACACCAAACTAAGCCAATTCTTAAAGTCAATCATTTTTTGTTTGTACTGAGGCATCATTCTGGGTGACGGTAGAATGCTGCTTAAGGCTAGTGACATACCTGCCTGGAACACATTCTGTGAGTCTGATCATGTCTCTCTTTATATAGTCCAGAGATGTACTTCTCAAGTCATTCACATCAACGTGTACTATGACAGAGTCATAGCAGTACTTGTTGAGGGATTTGAGTGCATGGGTGATGTGGCAGATTCTGGCATATGACAAACAACTTACCATGACTTTCTCCTTAGCCAGCCTGGTGAGGGGCACATCTGTGTGTCTCACAATGGAGTCTTCTGTGATTAATATATTGGGTTTTTGGTTAAGCCTTGATGGCTGTGAGACACGGGTATGTAGACTAAGTGTGGTGTGTGGTGTGGTAGGCTATGGAATTTGCATGTGTTTTTGTCTTGGAGATCTCTTTTGTTAAGGTATGTTTTTGTTAAGAACCTCCGCATATGTGGGTGTGTGTTGCATTGGTGTGGGTGAAGTTTGAGGTGTGGCATTTGTGCAGACATCATTATCAGTGCCATGTATACTGGCTTGTGAGGGAGCGAGCATAGACTTCAGGTTTTTAATGTAACTGCATCTCTCACAATTTGTGTTCTTAGGTGGTAGTAAGAGAGGGTTGTCCATGTACATGAGACAGTTCCTACACTGTTTCAGGAAGCCCATATCAACCAGATTGGCAGGAGAAACTGTAGGAAACTGTCCATATTTGTCAGAATTGGTGAGGGGATGAGCTAAGGGGGTGAAGGTGGAAAGATCTGAGATGGGTACTAATAGCTTGTGTTTGTACAGAGGCTATAAAGAAGCTTCACTACCTCAGGATGAAGTGAGTGCTAGAAAGGGAAATTTTGAAGCTGGAATACCTTGCAATGGGTTAAATCAGAGCAGCAGTGGTGCACGACTCACACACAAGCACAGCCCCATGCAAACACAGGGTTTAAATCCCAGAAAAGATGGAAGAATCTAGAAGCTCAGATTACTACCCAATCCTGCTAGCCTCTGCACTTTCGACCGATCAAGAGCAGAATAATTGTATTTTTTTTACATTTATTTAATTGAATTGCACTTCCTAATGCTTATAGTTGTACTATACAGCGAATTTACTACATTTTGCACTGTCATAAAGCTTTTTTTACCATTTCACTGCATTCTTGTAGTATTTTATACTGTTTTAACTGTATTTTCATGGCTATATAGTGTTTCATTACTGTAACTACATTTTTACTGAATTACTTAAACTGCTTTTTTCATACTGAGAGTTGTATTTTCTGTTTGCGAGTGCTTTTCTGTGGATTTTTTGGGAGTTTTCTGTGTTCTAGTCAAGTAGCACAGTCTGGATACAGGTTTTCTGCATCCAGGCCTGGTTGTTTTGCTTGCTGAGTTTCCTGGCTTTCCTGGCTCTTATAGATGAAGCTATATGGCCATGAGGCTTTCATTGAAGGAGTCCATCAATAGTGTAGCATAACTGTCTTACCTCCATTCTTCCAAAAAAAGTACAGGAAGCCACATCTGATATATAGATGGAGCTATATGGCTATGAGGCTTTCCATGACGAAGTCCATCAATAGAGTAGCATGGCTGTCATGCCTTATTTCTTCCCATACAAGAACAAATACAGGCTTATGAATGTACAGGCTTACTAAGGAATTAAATCAGATTTTCAAAATAAATGCCACAAGCCATCCCTACAGAAGTTTGGGGGATGACTCATGCTACACAAACCATGCATGTATGTGGTCCCAGGCTCTTCTTCTCGACTCCAAAACCTGCAGTAAAGCTCCACTTGTATATGAACTGCAGGCAATATGGTACTGCTTACACCACCTAGTCCTATATACAGGTGAACCTTCCACCTTGCTGAGAAGCTCATTCAGTTCTTTGAATGTTTTTCATTCCAGGACTTATTCAGTCAATGTACAACCAACACACACACACGCACACACACACGCACACACACACACACACACACACACACACACACACACACACACACACACACACACACACACACACACACACACACACACACACACACCCATTACTGCAGGCTATCTATGTAACGATTTACTTACCCTTAGTTTTCTTCTAAGAGTGATCATAGCAGGGTAGACGACAATTTGTTACGATGTTATATCTGTGATCTTACACTGCAGACCAAGCATTATACACTTCACTAGCAATCTTAAACAGTTTCATTTCTCTTTTGCTTTACTTTTTATTTGAATACTTTTTACTTGAACAGAAAAACATTTACTTATTTACTGTTTTATTGTCTCACTGCCTGAGTGGCTGATTGATTGTGCTGCAGTCTGTATCACTTTATGTGTTGAGAAATCTGCTGCTGATTACAAAAAATATGTCCAACCACTTCAAGCTGTTTATCAGCCCTATGGCATCAAAATACAGGGCCACGTGACTCAGAATCAGGAAGTACCTGGCGATCAGTCAGCATCCAAGAAATACAAATGCAAGTTTATTAAACCTAATAAATATAATTGCAGTGAATAAAGTAAAAAAAAAAGAAAACTAGACATTCACTATCAGAAAGCCCACTTTATATCACAAGAGCATTGCTACAAAAAGGAATGGCTAAAAAGTACCTTTGTACTTAGCTTTGAAATTATAAGAGATGTTATTATCCTGTAACGTACTTTCGAAGTTAAACTTATATGCATGGATCCACTGGGTTGGTTGGCTCTCACATTAAAGTTACTGAATCTCTGTGTATGTCAGAGATGTAGAAGAACTTTGTCTAATGACTTAATACTATTTTTTTTAATTCTTTTTTTTTTTTAATTTCTCCAAGTCTTTTGGGTTTCTAATACCATGATGGGAATGGACCCTATTCCTAAGTCAAAGTGCGATTAAAATTAATTAAATTAGTATTGTTTCAATCTTTGATGTCAGCCAAATTTTTGCAGCACCCGCAATCTGCCCAGTAATGACTCCTTCTGCAATTCATACAGGGTTACATGGATTGGTAGCATATCTAAATACGATTGTAGATTCCTTTTTATAAGACCTGTTGCTCCTACTACTATTGGAACTGTCTGGGTATCTTTCTTTCGCATTGCTCTCGTTTCTGCCTACAAATCCTGACATTTTATGACTTTCTGTCTGTCTGTACGCAAGACACTGTAGTCACTGGGTGTGGTGATTTCAATGAGCAATGCTACTCTTGTCTTCTTTTCTTAGACCACTATATCCAGTTTTCTAGCATCTATCTTTTGAACTGTTGTAATGGGTGGTCCTATATGATGTGGATTTCTTCATTTTTTATGATGCTTTGTGGCTTATGTTTCCAGTGTTTTTCAGCCACTTCAGTACCATAATGTTTGCACACTCCCCAGTGCAACAGTCTTGCCACATTATTCTGTCTTTCAGTATACAGTCCTTCTGCCATTAGTATGCCTCAACCAACAACGAGGTGTGTGACTGTTTCCAATTTGGTTTTACAAAACTTACATTTGTCTATTTCTCCCACATGTTCAATGGACTTTGTAAACCAATGTGTGTGCAGCCCACTATCTTGGGCAGCCAATATTAACTTTTCATCTCTTGGTTTGAATTTGCCTCTCCTTAACCATTTCTGCATTCGTTCCTGATCAACATGAGGTTCATCCAGAAGTTTTCTATACTTGCAACTATATTTATGCTTTTTTCACATTTTTTTGCCTTCTCATCTGGTCCTTCACCTTACATTCTTTATTTTGTTTTTTTGGCACATTCATTTGCTGCCTGATTTTTATCTACTTCTGGTTTAATTTCCATTCCTGCTTGACGCCGATATGCTTCTGCTAAATTAAGCAGAGAAGTCATCTTAGATTTATTCTCCTCATATTTCAAAACTTTCACTACATTTGGGTCTTGTGAGGTCAGCAAATATATTTGGAGTCCCACAATTGCAGATCTATACATGTAATCATTTTCAAGGAGGCCCATCCCTTCTTCGGAATGGGGAATATATAATCTTGGTATACACTGATTTTTATAAATCATTTGATGAGCCTGAAGCATCCTTCTTCTTTTCCTGTCTAATCTATTCAACACATTTTGGGGCCAGTCAATTACTTCAAAACTGTAAGTTAGGACAGGAAGAGCAAATTGGTTTATAGCTTGGATTTTGTTCCTAGATGTTAGCGCTGTTTTCAGAATTAACTTAAGTCTTCTAAAGTATTCCTTGCTAAGTTTTATTTGCATTTGTTCATGTTTTATTGCTGATCTTTCATCATTTCCCAAATATTTACACACTCCCCCTTGCTCAAGTTCTTTTATATCACATTCTTGTCCCAAACTTCCTGGTGCTGCAGTTTTCCTGCTTTAAAGGTTGCTTTTGCACACTTATCCAGATCAAATGACATCCTTATATCATCTGAAAAAATTTTGACAACCTGCAGCTCCTCATCTGATGTGTTATACAGTTTTAAATCATCGACAAATAGAAGATGAAAAGTCTTTACACTTTGTTGTTGTTTAGGCACCAAATTGTAGACATGGACTAAGCTGTTAAGTAAACAGCTTAATGGGTTAATGGCAAGGTGGAATAGCAATGGTGACAGAGTCACCCTGGAATACCCCCCTTGGAATTTTTATCCCTGGGATAATAATCTGTCCTTTATCATGGCTTAATTGTAATTTTTTTATTCCTGTGAGAATACAGTGATGTTTACTGACATATCCTGTCATTTCTAAAATGGACACCTATGGTTGACTGGGTCCACGTTTTGACCACCTGATAATTTCTAGCAGTTTTCTGGTATATGTTTGGTCATAATAAAAGCTCACTTGAATCGACTGCAGCCAATCATTCCTGCCACTTTATCATAATAAGTCCACATGGCCAGAGTTTTGAAAAGCAAAAATGCAGTGTAAGCAGGTCATGTAGTATGTGACAACTGCTCCTTAAACACTTATACATAAATGCAGTAGTCTGAATGTTCCCTCAGAAACTGAATTGATGAGGGGAACCAGCAAATTAATGAATGATAAGTCTATATTTTTCAGTTGTTTTGGATTTTAGTGAAATGGTGACTTAATAGTAGACACCGGCACGTTTAAATATTGCAGTATAGTGGAGCTGTTCAGGGCGGGGTTTTCTCCTCAGAGTGGAGCTGTTCAGGGCAGGGTTTCCTCCTCAGTGTGTGAACTATGACATGTTAAAGTTAGCCTATTTTCTGCTTTACCAGACACTAATTCAAAACAGCTGATAATATCCATTTTAGTTGCTTCAGGTTTAAGTAGTTCGATTAGTGTATAGAATGATTTCTGAAAGCAGTAACATGACTGTTATCATCTAGTGTTCATTTACTGTTGGTAGCTGTTGTATAGCTTTTTATTTGCCTACAAGATCATTTGTCAGATAAAAGTTGTAAACAGCACTCCTTGTGGACCTGTAGGATGTAATTAAAAGAAAACAGACTTAAAATTTAGAATACCACAGTAAAATAAATAGATAAATGAATAGGTTCTTTTTATTTAGTTATGTTATCTCTCAGTATTAATATCTGTGTTTTTAATCAATGCCCTATTAAGAACAAACAGAGCATCAGCCAATATAGGTAAGCTTGCCAAGAATATTGTTCATTCTTGCATTGTTTGTCTTATGAACAGTCATCAGGAGGATCTCATACCATAACATGACATTTTTATAAACAGAAATCTACACTGCAAATATACAACTCATATCTCTACTTTGACAAAATGAAAAGTCAGTGTTTGTAAGCAGGGTGGGGTGATGGGCAGGGCATATTGGCATCTATATGCTTTTATATCATAATGTGATTTACAGTCCAATGAAACATGACCTAAATTTCAATTAAAAACCTAAACAATCATTTATACTAAAAATGCAATGGCAGGCTTTACAAATGCTGTTAAAGTAGTGTCGCTATTAATTTTAATTTATGAACAAACAAGTATTAATCTATTTTTAGTGACAGTACAGTACTATATTGCATTGGTTGAGTTTCATTCAATGTTGCATATTCTCTTAGGAACAAGACCTCTGGATATCCATTAAATTTGTCTGTGGAAGTTAAATCATTAAGGCAGAATCCAAGACCATCAGCACAGTCTGAAAGCAAATAAAAGATCAGCAAATTTATTGTACGCAGTGTTCTTGGATATTAAAATCAAAAACTAGTAGAAATAAATGTGTCTAAGTGATCATTCCAGCAGCAAGTGCAGCTAAATGTGTTTTATGGTCCTTTCAGTGTCTATAAATGATCAGTCATAACACAGTATGATAATGCAGGCACATTTACTGGAACATGAAAAGGTGGCCACATGACATGACTTGAAAGCTTATGGCAGGCACAAACAGAGATGTCTTGACCCCTAACCTAGATTTATATGCCCCTTTTCTTCAGGCTGAGACTATGATTACCCTTTTCCTAAAATAATAAATTGTGTTATGCATATTTGGGAAAAGGAAATATGTTGTTGACTCACTAACTTGTACTGCCATCCATTTAGGATGTGCACTTTTGATGTTACTAGATACGTGACTTGCAATGAACCAGTAACATCATTCTTTCATATTAATCCACGACAGCATATCATCATACAGGAAGCATCCCCAGCAACTAATGGAGAACACTGGAACATCATTCAACCCCTCACCACAACACCCCAGAAAAACAACCCTTACAAACTGTTCCTTTTTCTGCTTTATATTACTTGGAATAATCTTTGAATTGGGATTTCTACAATCACAGATAGAATCAAATTGCTATATTGCTAGGAAAGCTTCATAAATTCATAAGTCTGTATGTTAATGCTAAACATATGGCTGGAGAGACATTGAGAAACCTAGCCATTTTACCCTTGCATTGACAAAAGTAAACAAGTTCCCTCAGCAGAAAATCATTCAAATTAGTATGAGGGATGAGTTTGTGGTTACCGATCCAATGACTGAGGCAGGCTTTCAAAGTTCTCAGCGATTAAAATATTAGCCCACTTGGCTTTTGCAGTCTTTATCTCATACAGCCCCTACCAGACTCAGGCTGTCTTTTAACCAAATAAAAAGACAAGTCTGGAGGCCTTTCACGGGCCCAGTTCTCCCCTGAAAGACGTTAGGAACATGGGGAAAATCCACGAGGAAGATCTTCTAAGGTAGCTGGGTGCATGATTTGGTACTTTGATAGAAGCCACTGCTACTAGAAATCCTATGGAATGGTAGCCTACAAGGCAGGTATTAATAGATAAAGGTGGGTGACTCGGTGGACTCTCTTTTGGCTTCTGTGGGTCTTGCTGGCTCTACATGTTGTATGCTGCCCATCCTTATGCATATTCCAACTGCTCCAGAAAATTATAACTTAGAGACTATTCAATAAATTATTGAAATGTACCCAAATGGATTGTAGGTATGTAGGACTGCCAAGACAAAACCCTAAGCACCCATTAAGCTGGTTCCTTCTGATTTTTGTTTGTCATATGGTATAGGTGTTATCATAGCATAAAACAGTGCACATATCTGTAGGGGAAGGAAAGACTAGAATAGATTTCTTAGAAGAAGTAGAACTTGAGTCCACCATTTGAAAGGAATATAGAACTGGTGTGTGTGTGTGTGTGTGTGTGTGTGTGTGTGGGTGTGCGTGTGCATGTGCGTGTGTGTGTGTGTGTGTGTGTGTGTGTGTGTGTGTATGTGTGGGGGGGGCTTAAAATGGGAGGACTCCATACATACCTCATATTAATGCAAAACATCTAAATAGGCTTGCATCATGGTAAAAAAGCATGTTTTTTAGCGATATTACAGTTATAGAATGGTCTCAGCTACATCTGACATCAGTTTATAAAGACAATAAGCAGACTAGCAGCTCATATTGGTTATTCCTGAGGCAGAGTAACAAAAGTAGTAAACACATTCAACGAATCTCATCTCAAAAGGATTCTGATGGGTGAATGTTTTTTTATTAAAGACACACAAGCTTTCATACAAAGTAGTGATATTTCAAGCAATATCATTCTATGTACTATGGTTACTGTTGTTTATATTTCTTCAAGCTCCTTCTTAACTCATACTTTAACTACAAAGGGTTTCTTTACATTTAAAACATTTAGAGGGGATATTTCAGTGATGAGTAAAATCAAAAGTTGTTCAATGATATGGGATCAGTCCTTTACTTCATAAACGGCATTTTAATACCACTTTGTTACATTACAGGCATAGAGTGACCCGAGATGTTGCAGATATGGAGAGAAGGGGGACAAGCTTGATGCATTTGTTGCAGGATTGCCCAAGGGCTAGAGTCAGACAGGAAGCTAGCACTGAGGAATGGAATGCTATATTTGGGAAAGAACCAGACTCTACTTCAGAATCCTGTTTTGGAGGTATCAGAGAAAACAAACAATCAGGCATTGTCAGTTAAGGAACTGAAGTTAAGAGTTATATTGTCTTACACCCATAAGCTACCTTAATGAAGGAATGGACAATGAAAGTTAAAGTCAGTATCCCCAGTGTTAAAACTCACATTTACAAGCTTTTATATACAGTAGTTAAATGTTATGTGTTTGAAGGAAACTAGGAGATGTTAAGAGTGGGAATGGAAGAAAAGTCTAGAGTATTATGAAATTGGTTTAAGAAACAGAGATTGATACTATGTAATAAGGCACTTTGAATACTTTTCAAATGTATTCCCCTTATTATTGTCTCTATTCCTTATGTGCCATTATGTGAATCCCAGTCATACCACTCAGTATTGGTTGGAGATTAACAGTGTTCCCACTATTATGTATATTATCACCACACATCCCAGGTGAAAGTTTGCAATCACCCATCCAGCCATCCACATGGATTTTAAAGGCTGCCAGGGAAGTACTGCCCTTGAGCCAGTTCCAGAAACAGAGAATATGTTGGATTGGGGTACTTGTTATGTTAGCTGGTATTGCTGTTCTGACAGCATAGGCTTTTCTATCTAAAATTGGTGTTTGCTATACCACCAGTTTTCCTTAAAAGAAGGAGCTCAAAGAGGGTGGTGTCATTCAAAGCAATGAAGAGTAAAATAGACTTCTTCAATAAGGAACCTTTATGAGACTGAGCGAAATTATAGCTATGAAGCTATGGTGGAGCAAAGGGGACAGCTGTGGCAGTTGTAATAAATTAGTTAGCATGTTATGCAATGCCATTTGGAAGAAGTGCAACAGCAGAAATCCATTACCGGCATTTATTTATTTTAAGCAGCTGTCATGATAGGAGGTACTATTTGACATGCTGGGAAAAATACAGCAGTGTATTTGTAACATATGCCAGTACAGCTAGCAGGAATTTTGTAAATAATTATGTGCCATTTGTATATTAAACTGATTTGTACAGATACTTGTACCGAAAATGTATTTGTGAGTTTTGCTTGTGTTAAAATGTATGAGCAGTGCACCCTGCTGGAAGGAAAAGAAATGCACATGCATTATTGTAACTGAATTAAATGTATATATTTTAATAGAGGATACTGGGACAACAGAGGTTCATCTTAATTCATCTGACTGCAAAATATTACTGAAATTAAATTAAGCCATAAAGATGGTATCTTACATTTCTGGTTGCAGCCAGAGACAAAATGTCTGGGAAACCAAGTATTAGGAAGCCTTCTTTACTGTCTCTAGCAGGGAGCTAATTGCTATTCTGGAAGGCTAGAGGAGTGAAATTGTTTTATGGCTTCCAGCAGCTGCAGAAGATCTGAGCAAAGCCCATAGGTGTTAAAATCCTAGCAGCATCTAGTGTTGGTAATAGTGAGGGAAACACAGTCAGACAACCAGATGTTATCTCATTGTGTAATCAACCCGGAAATAATATTAGATATATTGAGAAGTCTCTCAGGTAGACTAGGCATTCTGCATTTTGTCTTGAATCTGACAACAAGGAGCACTCACCCACATTATCTTAACTTACATTATTCAATAAGTAGGGATAGTACCTCTCTAGATCAATCAGGAATAGATAGTGAGACTAACTAAACAATGTTTTTCTGTAACTGTGTGACTCTTTCTTGCAGTGTTATTTTCAATATATCCTGTGTCTGAAACTCTGGTGTTTACTGTGAATAGATATTTGGTATTTTCTTGTTCTTATTATTTATTATTAAATATATTTAAACTTTCCATTGTGGCTGGTCCTTTTAGAAAATATTTACGTTTTAAGAGTATTTGCATATATGTATTTGGTGACAGCTCTGGCCACTCTCGAAAGGCTTGCTGCTGGTCAAACTACCATTTGTATTAGTATTAATTTCACCCAGTATAACTGGATATTCTTTAAAGAGCCTTATAGTAACTGACTGGTGGCAGTGATAACTACCTTATAGTCCGGGCAGAAGGGGGCACAGTGGGTAATCTGTGCCAGCATTTCCCAGGTGTGTGTGTGTGTGTGTGTGTGTGTGTGTGTGTGTGTGTGTGTGTGTGTGTGTGTGTGTGTGTGTGTGTTTGTGCACGCTCGCTCGTGCACATGAAAATTAAATCTCAAAGAGTACGTGTGTCAGCTACTTGGGGCAGGGACACGAAGCACTGATTTCACAGTGCGAGTGGGCAGCCTTATTTGGGACCCAGAGGGAGGCAGATAGAGACACCCAGATGCTGGACTGAGTGTATGCCATGTGTGCTCTTTAGGGAAATTGTGCTTCATGCAGAGAAGACTGCATCTGGAAATACTGGTGGTATCCATTTGTATTCGAAGTGAATGCCTCTCTCCAGTGTCAGTAGTGAGAATGTAGGCTCCTTGATTACTGGCCCAGTGTGGGGACCTTACAGCAGCCATGGCTGTTTGTTTATTTAAATGAATGAATGTGTGCATGAGGTTCCTATCAGCAGACCAAAGACGCATGTTTTCAAATGTGTCTTGGTCGAACTGACAAAACAAAACTGCAAAATATCGAAGCGGCATGTAAGCGAATTCTTTCCCTGGGAAATAATTTGCTTGGCCGCATCAGTACTTTGCCATTTTCAGCACTGTAGTGTAGTCTCGGAGTTGGTATATTTAAGTAGAGGGGAGTGTGGGGGGCAAATTCCCCCACTTCATCTCATGTTTTCATGTGCTTACTTTTTTTTTTTTTTTTTTTTTTTTGGAACAGCGATTTTTTTTCCCTTAGAAAAAAAAATCACTGTTTTGACAGTTCGGATTTGTAAGCTTTCGCTTACATGGGGTTGATTAACCACCGTTCGCTTACCTAAGCGTTCGGTGATCTAATATAGACCCATGTGCATGTTAGCGGCTGGCTGTCTCTGTAACTGTTGCAAGGAGCTAGATAATGCTCAAGCCCTTCAGTGCTTTTTTTGGCATGGTTAACTTTCTATGCAAGTTCTGACACATAAAGACATGTTAATCCACAAGGAAAACACCAGCTGGTGATGAAGAACATGGCTTTATTGTACAAACCAAATATACGATAAAACTTCACTTTAAAAACACTAGCATACAAAGTCCATGAAGCACATGATAACCAACAGCATAAAAGCAAGGAATAAGTCTAAAACCAGTTAAGCGCTTTCATCCCCTGTCTGGGGACTTCTTCAGAACAATTCCCAAAACCATTCCCCGCATTCTTATAGCATTCCAATTAAAGGGAAACTACAATAAGTAATAAGCATATGATATGTGACTCAAACAAATACATATAAAAGCAACGTGTGCAAGAAATAATCTTACAATCAGGTGAACAGCGAAGTACACCTAGGGAGACCCTTGATGTATGTGAATTGAGGTGGCAGCTGGTGTTGGATGCTACAAGGTATCCTGGTATCAATGAAGCAGTTAACATCAGCTGCTATTTAAAAATTAAAAATATATTGGGTTAACATGCAAATGTAACAATTTTTAATGTAAAATGTTCATTGTCAGTTTTTAAATATTTATTAATATATGAATTTTTGATAAATTTTTTTATAAGACACTTGATTATTTCTTGCACACGTTTCTGTTATATGTATTTGTTTGAGTCAAATATCACATGCTTGTTACTTATTGTAGTTTCCCTTTAATTGGAATGCTATAAGAATGCTGGGAATGGTTTTGGGAATTGTTCTGAAGAAGTCCCCAGACAGGGGATGAAAGCGTTTAACTGGTTTTAGACTTATTCTTTGCTTTTATGCTGTTGGTTATCTTGTGGTTCATGGACTTTGTATGCTAGTGTTTTTAAAGTGAAGTTTTATTGTATATTTGATTTGCACAATAAAGCCGTGTTCTTCATCACCAGCTAGCATTTTCCTTGTGGATCATCGAGTTTGTGGATTTTGATTTTCAGTTGGTACATCAAGACATGTCCTGGTCATAGTTGGAGCACCACCAAAGAGCATTTGACATCCTGAAACAGAGAATTGCCAGTCTATCAACTCTCAGATACTGTGATGTTCACAAACCAGTTACTCTTTCTTGTGATGCTTTCAAATTTGGTCTTGGTGCAGTCATTCTTCAAGAGGGTCAACCTGCTGCCTTTGTGTCCACATCTCTAACCCAAACTGAAATGTAGTATGCTCAGATAAAGAACTCTTGGCAATTGTGTTTGCATGTCCACCTTCCATGGTTATATTTATGGTAGACCTATCCAGGCTGAAACAGACTACCTACCTTTAGTCACTATTTTGAGAAACCTATGCATACAGCTCCAGCTAGATTGTAAAATTTCAATCTTGTTTACACAAGAGGCAAAGTTCTTTATCTTGCTAATACTTTATCCAGATCACCCAGAAATACCACTGAACACCATGAGAATGATAACCTTGATTTTGAAGTCATGGAAGTGAGAGATTTTTCTTCCACACGTCTTGATGGGATTAAAAATCATACAGCCTCAGATCCTGTTTTACAGAAGCTCAACCACTTGATCAAATCAAGGATGGCCATAAAATCAATCTAGTTTACCTTATTTTCCCTACAGAGATGAGATTTTTGTCTGACAATGGTATAGGTCTGAAAGTCATTGTTCCAAAGTCTTTGAACCAGAATATATTGCTATCGTGCAAAGTGGCCACACAGGAACTGATTCTACCAAAAGAAGGATGAGAGGGCTAGTATTTTGGCCTTCTATGTCACAAGATATTGAGAGAGTACTTTCATCTTGTTCTGTATGTAATAGTACAAAGCCACATCAATAGAAGGAACCACTTCAGCTAAGCCAGATTCCTGAACTACCTTGGTCGACAGTAGCCGCTGATATTTTCAAGTGGAATGGTCAACATTACTTGGTGTTAGTAGACTCTTATTCAAATTGGAATAAAACCAAAGACCAACCAAGAATGCAGAAAAAAGCTGTCCAAATACCAGTAAAACGACCAATAGTCCATCAATAATCCACTTTATTGAAAAACGAGCACAGGAGCAACTACCATTAGCGCTTTCGTCTTAGGCACAAGACTTCATCAGATACTCCATCATTATTTTACTAGTCTTTTATACAAACACCAATTAATTAACATTCACAATTAACTATTTAAAGCAACATCACCAAAAATATTAAAATGTCATTATAAAGCAATATTTTATACTATATTGAAATTTAAAACCTCAAAAATTGTATATATGTATTTATATAGCCACCTACTAAAAGTATTACCTAAATATTCTTAAATATTCCTGAATATTAGATCTAAAAAACATTAAATCAAAATTGATAAAAACATTTTTTGTATATATATGTATGTGTATTTGTATTATGTTGCAAATACTTAATCAAATGTGCAACTATGCAAACTTATAGAACATGTAGTGTAATTATACTGTAGAAGCTTTTTGTACCAAAACTGGTTTAACAGAAATATATTCGTTTAATCCAGGTGGTGCATTAGACCTTAACCTAATTTGCCATACCAGTTCTTTGTTTAATAACATATTTTTGTAGTTACCACCCCCAATGTAATTTCTAATAACATCAATAATTCCAAATTTATATCCACTGAAAGTACTGCAGTGAATAGAATGTTTATATAACACACTAGAATCTTTCTTGTTTTTAACATCGTAACAGTGTTCATAAATTCTGTCCTTGAATGCCCTTTCAGTTTTACTCACATAGTATACAGGGCATTCATTACATACAGCCAAATATACTAACATCTTTGTACAGCAGTTACCTCTGCAGAATCTAACAACACTACCCATGCCATTTTCTAATTTAATACTACCTTCTTTCAAAATATTGGAACACTGTTTGCAACCACCACAGGGAACTGTGCCCTTACCATCATATTTATTCCGGGGCATATTTACCTCAAAAGATTTTTTAAGACTAAACCCTGTCCTAAAAGAAAATGAAGGTGTTGGCCCAACAGATTCAAACAATTCCCTGTGTGTTTTTAGCAAACTCCAATTGTCCCTCAATATTTTCATAAAAGTTTCGGAGAAGTCATTGTGTTCAATTACACAGGCCCTATGGTATTTATTAGCGTTTTCCATCACCATGTTGTTATTACTATTGATCATATTAGACTTGTCATTCAAAGGCCTACCTAAAAGTGGTGTATATTTGTGACCCCAACCTCTATAAACCTCCCCCAATACTGTGTCAATAAAATCTTCTGGGTATCCCCTCTCTATAAACATCAATTTTAATTTTCTAAACTCCTGCTCTAAATCTACAAACTCTGATGTCATACCGACTCCTTGCCCTTTAATTAAACTTTTTTTCATAAACATGGGATGGTTACTGGAAAAATGTAAATAACTATTACACCAAGTAGGCTTTCTATAAATTTTAGACTTAAAACCAGTATCTGTTTGTAAAATTGTTATGTCCAAATAGTTGATAACCTTTTTGTCCCATGTATATGTAAATCTAAAGAAGGGGGTGCTATGATTAATATACTCAACAAAATCTTTAACACTATCTTCTTCACCTTTCCATAAAATAAAAATATCATCCAGAAATCTGACATAAAGGCGGATGTTCCCCGAATACCTACTAGGAAAAACAAATCTGTTTTCCCACTCTAACATAACTAAATTTGCGTAAATGGGGGCACAATTTGCCCCCATTGCCACACCACTTATTTGTTGATAAAATTCTCCTTGAAAGTGTATATAATTATTATCCAACACTACTTCCATTAGTTCTAAGACAAGTTTAATGTTGTCCTGTGACAAAGTGGAAAATTTAAATACACTCTCACTAAAATATTTTTGCCCCTCAGTTCTAGGTATGGTGGTAAACAAATCAGTAACATCAATAGTCAGAAAACTAAGCCCTTTCTCCCATACCTCGTGGGTAAGTTTACTCAGGAATTCCCAGGAATCCTTGATCAAATGCTCTGTTTTAATAACTATTTCCTTCAACAAATGATCAATGTAAACTGCAATTGGATGTGTCTTGGAGCCCTTTGCTGACACAATAGGTCTAAATGGGGGCTCCTTTATGTTTTTATGAACTCTGGGAATACCAAAAATAATGGGAATTTTAGGATTTTCCTGTTTCAAAAAATAATAAGTCTTCCCACTAATCCGATTTTCGAGCATGTATTCTTCAAGCAGGGAATCAATCCGCCCATATGCTATATGAATCTCATTCCTAGAAACCGACGAATAAACATTAGTGTCCATCAAAATGTTTGTAATCATGTTGTTATATTCTTCAGTACCATAAAAAATAGCACCCCCTCCCTTATCTGGCTTCATAATACGTAATGAAGTATTGTTTTTTAAATCATCAAGTAACACTCTTTCTTTCCTAGTTAAATTGTTTTCCCCTCTGTATTTTTTGTTGTTATTTCCACTATGTGCTACATAAATTTCATCAGTAACTTGTCTTTCAAAAATCAAAAGAGCAGGATGGAGGGGTGGATTTGTAATACTACCCCTAAAGGGGCCCAATACACTTCCTTCCTCTACTGTTTCATTATTCTTATAAATCAAGGCAAAATTAAGTTTTCTCAGGTATAATTTTAAATCAATTAAAACCTGAGCTATATCTAAACCATGATTGGTCACAAATTTAAATCCTTTAGATAATAAAGAAAAATGTTCCTTTTTTAGTGTAAGCCCAGTGTAGTTGTATATTTTAAACCCTTTATATTCTGCCACTATACCATTTGAATCTACCTCATAAAAAACTTCACCCCCTTCTGAAGTTACTTCCAACCCTTGTTGTTTTAATATAATGTGGGTGGGGGATGTTGGCCTGAATCCATTTTGCATCTGTTCATGTTGGCCAACCTCTCTGACCTCCTCGGAACTTGGAAGTTTTTTTGCTGCTGGTAATCCGAAAAAGAATCTAACTTATCCAAACCACCCTGAAAGCCATGTTCCATTCTGTTTCCTCTAAACTGTTGTAAGTCAATCCCTTCCCTCTCTTTGTAACCTATACCCACTTTGTTATCTATATTTTTTCTAGGTCCTGGGTAAGCCTTTTTTGAATCATATTGCTGCTTGTCCCTGATTAACTTTTTCTGTTTTCTCAAAAAGATATTCTCAACCCTTCGATTTATTCTACACAGTACCTTATTGTACAAATTCTCATATTCATTAAAAAGAAGATCTTTTAAAATGTTGTGATTCAGTTGTTCAACTTCTTTCTTATATAACGCTATTATACTTTCGTTATGCTTAATAAGCTTTTTAAGTAAATTAATACCACAGTCATCAAAAAAATCGTGAAATTCTTCAATAACATCTGAAGTGTAATTAACACCAAAAGGGTATTTAAAAAATCTCAAACCCTGTGGAACTATTTTAGAACGACAACAACATTGCAAATATTCATTGTCCATTTGTACACATTTTAACTTAAAAAGTCTCTTCTCAAAGTTCAAAATCATTTCTTTTAACGTAGGTGACTGTCCGTTGCTATCCGACACTTCCACAATAGCGTTTGAGTCTTTTCCAAAACCAAAATTAAAATTTTTAGAGATAATGTCACCCATAGACAAAGTGACACCATTAGCCTTAATATCCATATTATCCCCATTCGCAAAAACGTTATTAACACTATTGATAGTACCTTTTATAAGTCGAAATGGTGCTAAGCTTTTAGTTTTGTCAACCACCCCAGTAACTGCCTTCGAATGGGTCCTTTCCTTCATTTTGTGCTTACAGCCATCAACATTTGTCTCCGCTGAAGGCCCAAACAATTCCGCTCTACAACCCACCGACGCCTTCTTTGGTGATGATGTCATCGGCACCAAGTTAGAACCACACGCTCCAGGGAAAACCAAGCTTGTAAGCACCACACTGCCATTCGGCTCCTTTTGACTGAATAGTTCAATTAATCTGGTTAAATCACCCTTTAGTGCTTTAATCTCCTCTCTCACTGCCAGTAACTCGGATTGAGTAGTTTTTACGTCGTCCAGCACACCGAGGGATCCCTCAATGAGTGTAGAATTGCTGGACCTAATTTCAAATGCCATAATCAGGAAGCGAAGTATAATAAATCCAACTGAAAATGATAGTAAATATCTTTGAACACCAATTCCTTTTGAAAAAAGTATATACAGTATTTAGACAGCCACAGAAACAACCACAAAGTACTGTTAAGGAATAAAACCAAAGTCCAACCAAGAATGCAGAAAAAAGCTGTCCAAATACCAGTAAAACGACCAATAGTCCATCAATAATCCACTTTATTGAAAAACGAACACAGGAGCAACTAGCATTAGTGCTTTCGTCTTAGGCACAAGACTTCATCAGATACTCCATCATTATTTTACTAGTCTTTTATACAAACACCAATTAATTAACATTCACAATTAACTATTTAAAGCAACATCACCAAAAATATTAAAATGTCATTATAAAACAATATTTTATACTATATTGAAATTTAAAACCTCAACAATTTTATATATTTATTTATATAGCCACCTACTAAAAGTATTACCTAAATATTCTTAAATATTCTTAAATATTCCTGAATATTAGATCTAAAAAACATTAAATCAAAATTGATAAAAACATTTTTTGTATATATATATGTATGTGTATTTGTATTATGTTGCAAATACTTAATCAAATGTGCAACTATGCAAACTTATAGAACATGTAGTGTAATTATACTGTAGAAGCTTTCTGTACCAAACCTGGTTTAACAGAAATATATTCGTTTAATCCAGCTGGTGCATTAGACCTTAACCTAAGTTGCCATACCAGTTCTTTGTTTCGACTTATAAAAGGTACGGTCAATAGTGTTAATAACGTTTTTGCGAATGGGGATAATATGGATATTAACGCTAATGGTGTCACTTTGTCTATGGGTGACATTATCTCTAAAAAATTTAATTTTGGTTTTGGAAAAGACTCAAACGCTATTGTGGAAGTGTCGGATAGCAATGGACAGTCACCTATGTTAAAAGAAATGATTTTGAACTTTGAGAAGAGACTTTTTAAGTTAAAATGTGTACAAATGGACAATGAATATTTGCAATGTTGTTGTGGTTCTAAAATAGTTCCACAGGGCTTGAGATTTTTTAAATACCCTTTTGGTGTTAATTACACTTCAGATGTTATTGAAGAATTTCACGATTTTTTGATGACTGTGGTATTAATTTACTTAAAAAGCTTATTAAGCATAATGAAAGTATAATAGCGTTATATAAGAAAGAAGTTGAACAACTGAATCACAACATTTTAAAATATCTTCTTTTTAATGAATATGAGAATTTGTACAATAAGGTACTGTGTAGAATAAATCGAAGGGTTGAGAATATCTTTTTGAGAAAACAGAAAAAGTTAATCAGGGACAAGCAGCAATATGATTCAAAAAAGGCTTACCCAGGACCTAGAAAAAATATAGATAACAAAGTGGGTATAGGTTACAAAGAGAGGGAAGGGATTGACTTACAACAGTTTAGAGGAAACAGAATGGAACATGACTTTCAGGGTGGTTTGGATGAGTTAGATTCTTTTTCGGATTACCAGCGGCAAAAAAACTTCCAAGTTCCGAGGAGGTCAGAGAGGTTGGCCAACATGAACAGATGCAAAATGGATTCAGGCCAACATCCCCCACCCACATTATATTAAAACAACAAGGGTTGGAAGTAACTTCAGAAGGGGGTGAAGTGTTTTATGAGGTAGATTCAAATGGTATAGTGGCAGAATATAAAGGGTTTAAAATATACAACTACACTGGGCTTACACTAAAAAAGGAACATTTTTCTTTATTATCTAAAGGATTTAAATTTGTGACCAATCATGGTTTAGATATAGCTCGGGTTTTAATTGATTTAAAATTATACCTGAGAAAACTTAATTTTGCCTTGATTTATAAGAATAATGAAAAAGTAGAGGAAGGAAGTGTATTGGGCCCCTTTAGGGGTAGTATTACAAATCCACCCCTCCATCCTGCTCTTTTGATTTTTGAAAGACAAGTTACTGATGAAATTTATGTAGCACATAGTGGAAATAACAACAAAAAATACAGAGGGGAAAACAATTTAACTAGGAAAGAAAGAGTGTTACTTGATGATTTAAAAAACAATACTTCATTACGTATTATGAAGCCAGATAAGGGAGGGGGTGCTATTTTTTATGGTACTGAAGAATATAACAACATGATTACAAACATTTTGATGGACACTAATGTTTATTCGTCGGTTTCTAGGAATGAGATTCATATAGCATATGGGCGGATTGATTCCCTGCTTGAAGAATACATGCTCGAAAATCGGATTAGTGGGAAGACTTATTATTTTTTGAAACAGGAAAATCCTAAAATTCCCATTATTTTTGGTATTCCCAAAGTTCATAAAACATAAAGGAGCACCCATTTAGACCTATTGTGTCAGCAAAGGGCTCCAAGACACATCCAATTGCAGTTTACATTGATCATTTGTTGAAGGAAATAGTTATTAAAACAGAGCATTTGATCAAGGATTCCTGGGAATTCCTGAGTAAACTTACCCACGAGGTATGGGAGAAAGGGCTTAGTTTTCTGACTATTGATGTTACTGATTTGTTTAACACCATACCTAGAACTGAGAGGCAAAAATATTTTAGTGAGAGTGTATTTAAATTTTCCACTTTGTCGCAGGACAACATTAAACTTGTCTTAGAACTAATGGAAGTAGTGTTGGATAATAATTATATACACTTTCAAGGAGAATTTTATCAACAAATAAGTGGTGTGGCAATGGGAGCAAATTGTGCCCCCGTTTACGCAAATTTAGTTATGTTAGAGTGGGAAAACAAATTTGTTTTTCCTAGTAGGTATTCGGGGAACATCCGCCTTTATGTCAGATTTCTGGATGATATTTTTATTTTATGGAAAGGTGAAGAAGATAGTGTTAAAGATTTTGTTGAGTATATTAATCATAGCACCCCCTTCTTTAGATTTACATATACATAGGACAAAAAGGTTATCAACTATTTGGACATAACAATTTTACAAACAGATACTGGTTTTAAGTCTCAAATTTATAGAAAGCCTACTTGGTGTAATAGTTATTTACATTTTTCCAGTAACCATCCCATGTTTATGAAAAAAAGTTTAATTAAAGGGCAAGGAGTCCGTATTGCTCGTATGACATCGGAGTTTGTAGAATTAGAGCAGGAGTTTAGAAAATTAAAATTGATGTTTATAGAGAGGGGATACCCAGAAGATTTTATTGACACAGTATTGGGGGAGGTTTATAGAGGTTGGGGTCACAAATATACACCACTTTTAGGTAGGCCTTTGAATGACAAGTCTAATATGATCAATAGTAATAGCAACACGGTGATGGAAAACACTAATACATACCATAGGGCCTGTGTAATTGAACACAATGACTTCTCCGAAACTTTTATGAAAATATTGAGGGACAATTGGAGTTTGCTAAAAACACACAGGGAATTGTTTGAATCTATTGGGCCAACACCTTCATTTTCTTTTAGGACAGGGTTTAGTCTTAAAAAATCTTTTGAGGTAAATATGCCCCGGAATAAATATGATGGTAAGGGCACAGTTCCCTGTGGTGGTTGCAAACAGTGTTCCAATATTTTGAAAGAAGGTAGTATTAAATTAGAAAATGGCATGGGTAGTGTTGTTAGATTCTGCAGAGGTAACTGCTGTACAAAGATGTTAGTATATTTGGCTGTATGTAATGAATGCCCTGTATACTATGTGAGTAAAACTGAAAGGGCATTCAAGGACAGAATTTATGAACACTGTTACGATGTTAAAAACAAGAAAGATTCTAGTGTGTTATATAAACATTCTATTCACTGCAGTACTTTCAGTGGATATAAATTTGGAATTATTGATGTTATTAGAAATTACATTGGGGGTGGTGACTACAAAAATATGTTACTAAACAAAGAACTGGTATGGCAACTTAGGTTAAGGTCTAATGCACCACCTGGATTAAACGAATATATTTCTGTTAAACCAGTTTTGGTACAAAAAGCTTCTACAGTATAATTACACTACATGTTCTATAAGTTTGCATAGTTGCACATTTGATTAAGTATTTGCAACATAATACAAATACACATACATATATATACAAAAAATGTTTTTATCAATTTTGATTTAATGTTTTTTAGATCTAATATTCAGGAATATTTAAGAATATTTAGGTAATACTTTTAGTAGGTGGTTATATAAATACATATATACAATTTTTGAGGTTTTAAATTTCAATATAGTATAAAATATTGTTTTATAATGACATTTTAATATTTTTGGTGATGTTGCTTTAAATAGTTAATTGTGAATGTTAATTAATTGGTGTTTGTATAAAAGACTAGTAAAATAATGATGGAGTATCTGATGAAGTCTTGTGCCTAAGACGAAAGCGCTAATGGTAGTTGCTCCTGTGTTCGTTTTTCAATAAAGTGGATTATTGATGGACTATTGGTCGTTTTACTGGTATTTGGACAGCTTTTTTCTGCATTCTTATTCAAATTGGTTCAAGATTGACCTACTTCCTAATCTAGCATCCAGTACTGGTATTAGTAAGTTGAAGCATCATTTTGCAGTCCATGGTAGTCTGCACAAAGTAATTTCTGACAATGGTACACAGTTAACTAGCCAGCAATTCAAAAGATTCACCGAAGAGTGGGACTTTATCCATGTTACATGTAGCCCTGAGTACCCACAGTCAAATGGTTTGGCAGAACATGCAGTTCAAAGTGCGAAACCATTACTAGAGAAGTTGAAATGAGGAAATAGTGATGCTTTCCTGAATCTCTTGAATCTCAGAAATATTCTTCATGATAAACATCTTCGTTCACCTGCCCAGAGACTTCTGTCAAGACAAACCAGAACTACATTACTAGTCAGCAGTAGTATATTGGTTCCAAGTGCTAAGAATAACAGATCAGTGAAAGCCCATCTGTTAAAGAAGTGTCTATCCCAGAAGTCTTATTATGGCAAGTCCAGCAAACCACTCAATCCACTACGTGAAAGAGAGACAATGAGAATGCAAACATGCAAAGGTTATGATCGGATTGGAGTCATGAAGAGTATTTACCCAGAGCCAAGATCGTACATTGTGGAATCACAAGGAGTAGAGTTTAGGTGGAACTGAAAACATTTGATGCTCGTGTCTGAGCCTGTTCCACAGCACATAGCCTGTGAGAAAGACTCTTTATCTCAGAGTGAGTTGTCCAGCATCCCAGTTCCAGAGGACGTTCCAGCAAATATCCCTGTTCCTGAGATGAATCCTGAAATTCCTTCTGTGAGTTGTTCACCGGAGATTGTCCCAGTTGCTAAACCCAGTTCTGATTACTGTTACCAGATCAGGTCACTTTTCCAGACCATGTTACAGATACATGGTAACTTGGACATGGACATTGTGTTTGTTTCTAATGTGTATATTATTGCATGTCGTATTCCAATGTCATTTCCTTGAGGGCAATCTATTTAAGATGGAGGATGTAGATCGATATGTGTGTACAGCTTTAAGAAGCTTTCTAGGGGCTTGAAAAAGTGTATAAATATTGAGCACGTGCGAGCCTGACTTCCATTTTGTAGTAAACTGTTGAGATGTAAGTATGTATGTCTGTGTAGTCTATCAGTTAATTAGTTTGTTTATATTTTTTAATGATGCTACCCATCCATATGTGTTTTAATGTAATAAAGCATATAAATGAACTACCCTGCCTGTTCATCAACTATACTATAGAAGGACGAGTGACATACATGATATCAGTAATTTTTAGTGCAATGAATAAGTATATTAAATGAGCAATAATTACTGAAATTTCATCCAACTATTCTTGCATAGCCTTTTGAAAACTATGGCTTGTTTCTAACCTGAAGGTTCATAAAGGTTATCACAAGGGTACACCTAGCAGTAACCTTTTTGTATTCAGAGACACTCCAACATGGGTCTTTTGCACAAAGACATATAGCACTGTGTCAGGCCATCTCCACAGTCATGCCAATGAGGCAGTCTGGGGAAGAGGCATATGCTAATTAGTCATGTGCTCTCCCCCCAGAAATTCCATGAAGGCATCTCTATGCCAAGTGATACATGGACTCACTCATCCATGTAGATTAACACTGCCAATCTGTACACCTCACAGTACTGAACACAACCAAAAGGCCACATTTGTCAACTGTGGTTGAGGCAGGGTTAGGAGGGGTATGCATGATTGCATGCAAGGCACTGTATGTGTGTGTGCGTGAGTGTGTGTCTGCCTGAGACATAGCAGTCTGGGAATAATGAGAGGTTAGGCTGGCTGAGTGTGTGTGTGTGTGTGTGTGTGTGTGTGTGTGTGTGTGTGTGTGTGTGTGTGCGTATGTGTGTGTGTGTGTGTGTGTGTGTGTTTGTTGTGTGTGTGTGTGTGTGTATCTGCGTGAGTATTGTGCATGAATGCCACTGGGTGGGGAGGGGGTCTATTTCATATATGTGTGTGTCTGTATCTGTATATGTGGTATGAGTGTATATGTGTGTATGTTGAAGTGGCTGTCATACTTCCACATGCCTCTAGACAAATGACCAGAGTGTACAACACTGGGTGGGGAGTGTAACAAGCCCTCTTTACCCTGTGATAGTCACTAACGAGTCTCAATCTTCACCACTGTCTCCTGTAACGGAGTGTCACTAAAAGCAGGGATAGAAATACACAATTTCCCCTAAGACTATACTGGGTACAGGTTCCAAACCTGGGACTGGACTATATACTTGACTCCAGGTCCCCAAATGAGTCTCCATACTAATCACTGCAGAGCACTGTGTCCCATTTCTAGGTATCTGACACACTCACTCTTAAATGTATGATATTCGTACATATACACACTCTTAGGGAAGACCGGCACAGATTTACCTGCTGTGTTTCTTTGTCCAAATTACAAGGTAATGGCTGCCACCAGTCAAATACCACAATACTCTTCAAAAGGAGTGTTCAATTATATTGGGTAAAATAGATATTGAAACAAATGGTAGCATGTATTCCAAGCAGTAAGGCTTTTCGGAGTGACCCTGGTGTTATTACAATAAGCATAAATGCTCAAGTTGTTAAAAAATATTCACTAAATAACCATCTACAATGAGAGTTAGTAAAACATTTAATAATAAATAAAAGGATTTAAAACATGTAAATACTGAATAACTGATTCAGATAAACAACAGAATTTCACACACAGGAAATATGAAAATAATACTGTAGGATAGCTATCACATTGATTTTAGAAAATCTCTAACTAATTAGCTGTAATTCCTTGACTATCTGAAGATTAACTGTACCTATCTAATCTAAATAACTCAGCAAGGCAAGACTATAATCCTATTTCTGTGTAGATCAGTGTGTGTGTTGTACTTTTAAGAGCTATTCCAGTCCATGGGCACATGCATTTAAGTACCGAGAACGTGGTAGCAAGAGTGCCATTTTGAGTGAGCATCCAGAGTGAAAGCATGTATGCGTGTAGCTGTCAGTCAGTCAATTAGTTTGTTCAGTTTAATGTTCCTGTTCTCCATCCTGATGTGTTTGTGTGTAATAAATTACTTAAATGAACAACCAGCCTCATCGTCTTATTTGAATACACAAGACGAGTGACATTCTGCAAGGCAAGATGAGGAATTATGTCCACACTCCAGGCTGTTGTCTGTCCTTAGCGACTGGAACAACCCCTCTGGAAACAACTGGACTACTACTGTTGAACAGCTCTGGAAAAACACAAAAATCAAGAACTGACTCAGAACATACCTTTATAGCAGATTTTTTAAAAGTAACAGGAAGCTGCTATGAGAATTCTACTTTCTCATATCAGACTTTGAAAAGTAAATAAACAACTGTAGTCAAGATTCTATTCTCCCAGTCCTGGCACACCATGGCATCACATCTAGGTCAGCTGACTCTGGCATAACATACATTCAGAATTCTCTTTAAAAAATCAGAAAACCTGCTGGAGAAACAGGTTTGTCTCCCTTTTTCTAAATAATTGTCTTATATATGTTGTAAAAAATTCTTCAGTGTTTTTTAATGTTTTTTAATGTGTTTTTTTAATGATGTGTTCTTTAATTTTTGATCATATGACTTTTGGGCTGCAGGTCATGTGATTGTGTTGGGCTCTTATTTAAATCATTGCTTGTGATTTAACCTGTATTAAGCATTGAGAAAGGGTGTGTAACCTGAAAGCTTTGTGTGTCTTATAAAGGTTTTTCTTCTCGACGGTGTGTATTATTTGGAGAATTCCTTTGATACAGCCTTTGTTTCTACTTCTGGAAGAGACTTCCCATACACATCAAACAGAGCACCTCACTGATCTTCTTCAAGCTCAACCTTGATGAGTAGATGGGAAACCACAAAGTTGTCCCAGGGGTTCCACCTGTGTCCCTCATTGATAGGGGTGATAAATGTCAACTGAGGTTTCTTTTTGCGGTAAACTCTTGGCTAGGCTTGTAAGGGCCTCAGGGCCATTAGCCTAGTAACCTCCTATGATCCTATGTACATTTGGTCTGCCAGAAAAAACACTGCTTGACATTCAAACATCTTGCATAAATCAGAGTGATAATCAAAATACAAACTTATTTACAAAATTATAGCTAGTCATGCTGGCATATGTAACACATGGTCATTTACAATTATTTACAATTATTTACAAAACTTCAGCAAGTCATGCTAGCACAAATAACAATATCTAATACCCTCACATTTCTCCTTCCTTTGAAGACTCAAGCTAGATTTTCAAGTGACCCTGGAAAATTGTTGCTTGAAAAAAATGGGGCTGACTGAAAATGTATCAACCCATACGCCTTCTTGACAGTCCATCTGCATTAACATTATTAACCCCACTATGGTGTTGCACCATCATGTCATATGCTTGTAACCCTATGCTCCACCTCAGTAACTTGAGATTTTGTTTCCTGACTCTGTTTAGCCATGGTAAATGGTTATGATCTGTAACCACAATTCATTTTTTTCCATATAGGTAAGGCTGAAGCTTTTGCAATGCCCATGCTATAGCTAGGCATTCTTTCTCCATAGCTGCATAACATTTTACTCTGAGTTGCAGTCTACATCTGAGATATAACATGGGATGCTGTTCTCCCTCTGAGGAGTACAGCCCCCACTCCATAAGTTGAAGCATCCACCTGCACTACGAAGTCCTTGCTGTAATCTGGACTGGCTAACACAGGGGGTCCTCCCAAAGCTTCTTTAAGCTTTTGGAATGCTTGCTCACAATCTGTGGTCCACACTAACTTATCAGGCTTGTTTTTCCTTGTTAGTTCAGTAGGATGTGCAGATATTGTACAATAGTTGGGCACAAATGTTCTATAGTACCCTACTGTCCCTAGGAATGTTCTCACCTGCTTTTTGGTAATGGGAACAGGCCATGCATGAATACCCTCTGCTTTGGCAGGTTCTAGTCTAATCTTAACACTCACTATTTAATTTTCTAGTTAGGAGACCTCTGCCATACCAACATGACACTTACTAGGTTTAATGGTCAACCCTGCCCTTTCTAAAAAATCTACCTAAGACCTCCCTGACATGTTGATGGTGCTCTTGCTAGGAATAACTGTAAATGGCAATATTGTATAAATAAGTGAGAGCATAGTCTCCTGCTCCTTCTAAGATATCATCTACTAACCTCTGGAAGGTTGCTGGTACATTCTTCATCCTAAAGGGCATCCTTGTAAACTGATATAATCCAAAAGGTGTTACAAAAGCTGACCTCTCTCTAGCAATGGGAGTCAAGGGCACCTGCCAGTATCCCTTGGTCAGATCAATAGTGGTCAGATACTTAGCCCCACCCAGTTGCTCTAAAGCTTCATCTGTTGTGGGCATAGGGTACACATCTGACTCTGTATAACTGTTTAAATTTCTGTAATCTACACAGAATCTTACGCTACCATCTTTTGTCGGTACCAACAATACTGGAGAAGCTCAAGGACTACTGGACTCCTGGATTACCCCCAGCTCCAACATCTCCTATTTGACTCACTCAGGAACCCTATGAGGAGCTTGCTTAATAGGCCTTTGGGGTCCTGTATCCACATGGTGCTGCACTAGGTGGGTGCACTTAGGTTTCTCATTAAACATGCCCCCAAACTGCTGTAACACTGTTCGTATTTCTTTAACCTGAATAGGGGATAGTCTCTGAGACATTGCTACCTCTCCCACAGAAGTGTCAGTCCAAGCCTCACCAAGAAGATCAATCACCAAATCCCCCTTAGACTCCTCCTGCCATACACCACTAATACTCAGCTCCAGAGCCTCCCAATCATGATCTGGTTTCATCATGTTAACATGGTACAACTTATGTCCCTGCCTCCTGCCTACTAAGTCTAAAATGTAGTTATCACTAATTTTCCTTACCACTTCGAAGGGTCCCTCCCAACCTCCCTGCAGCTTATTGTGTCTGATGGGAATGAGCCCCACAACCTGTTGCCCCACAGTATAATTTCTGGCTTGAGCCTTCCTGTCATACCAAACCTTCTTCTGCTGTTGGACTACTCTCAGGTTCTCCTGGGCCAAACCCACAAGCTCCCCAAGCCTTGCCCTGAAGTTTAGGGCATATGCTACATCAGAGTCCTTGTGGGATTCCCATACACCCTCCCACTCATCATGAATCATATCTAAAGGCTCCCTCACCTTATGCCCATACAGCAACTCAAAGGGTGAAAAGCCTGTAGATTCCTGAGGTATTTCTCTGTATGCCAATACTAAATGGGGCAAACATTTGTCCCACTCTCTTTTAAACTGGTCTGCAAATTGCCATAGCATAGCCTTTAATGTAGAGTTTAACCTCTCCACAACACAATTAGTCTGGGGATTAGTCTGGAGATGGTAAGGGGTGAGTTTTAGATGCTTCACCCCACAATGCTTCCACAGACAAGCCAGCAGGTCTGACATAAAGTTGGCATCTTGGTCAATCAGTATCTCCCTCAGAAAATATACCCTGCTGAAAATAAAAAAAAAAGCATTTGCCAGTTTCTCTGCCTCAATGCAGGATGCAGCCACTGCTTCAGTGTATCTGGTAGTATAATCTACTACCACCAGAATATACTTCTTCCCTGTAGCGCTTGGAGTACTCAGAGGATCAACAATATCCATAGCTACCCTCTGAAACGGCTCTTCAATCACAAGCAAAGGCATCAATGGAGCCTTGTCCTTGTCTCCTGCCTTGCCTACCTTTTGGAACAGCTCACACATCCTACAATACCCTGTTACATCCTTTGCAATAGCATAAAACAAAAAAACAACCTGGTGAAAAACGCTCACTTTATTTAACAAAATAAAGCTTTCGGGTATAACCCTTCTTCAGGATTTTAAAACTCAATTAAAACACCTTCCTTTTATACATAATATCAAAAGACACACATGACCCAGCCATCCAATAGAATTGAATAAACAATCAAATAAGTAAACATTCATTTAAACCTGAAAATTTATTTTGTATTCTCATCATTTGTTTTCACATACATAGGAGCCATATTAAAAAAAAAACATATTAAGACAAGAATAAAGCCTTGAATATAGATAACATTATTAAAAAATGTCAAATCTTAGTAGCGAAAAAATATAAATAATAGTAAGAACAATTTTTATTTTAGATTTGACATTTTTTAATGTGTCCCAGTTCTAGGTAACTGACACACTCACTCTTAAATATCTGATATTCACACATACACACATTCTTGGGAAAGATTTACCTGCTGCGTTTCTTTGCCCAAATTACAAGGTAACGACTGTCACTAGTCAAATACCTCAATACCTTTTTAAAATTGGTGTTCAATTATATTAGGTAAAATAGATATTGAAAAAATGGTAGCATGTATCCCAAGCAGTAAGGCTTTTCAGAGTGTCCCTGGAGTTATCAGAATAAGCATAAACACTTTCAAGTTATTAAAAAATATTCACTAAATAACCAGCCACAATGAGAGGTAGTAAAACATTTGATAATAAATAAATGGATTTAAAACATGTAAATACTGAATAACTGATTCCAATAAACAACAGAGTTCACACACAGGAACTATGAAAATAATACTGTAGGATAGATCTCACACTGATTTTAGAAAACCGCTAACTAAGTAGCTGTAGTTCACTGACTATCTGAAGATTAACTGTCTCTATCTAATCTAAATAACTCAGCAAGGCAAGAATTATACTCTGACTTCTGCAAGGCAAGATAAAGTATTATATCCACACTCCAGGCTGTTGTCTGTCTACTCTGTAAACAACTGGACTGCCACTGCTGAACAGCTCAGTAAAATAAAAAAAAATGGTCAGCTGATTTAGAACCTGCTTTTATAGCAGATTTTTTAAAAGTAACAGGAAGCTGTTATGAGAATTCTACTCTCTCATATTAAACTTTGAAAAGTACACAAACAGCTGCAATGAAGACTCTATTCTCCCAGCCCTGGCGCACAATGATATAACATCTAAGTCAGCTGACTCTGGCATAACATACATTCAGAATTCTCTTTAAAAAAACACTTACATTTGGTCAGCCAGAAGAACACTGTTTGACATTTAAACATCTTGCATAAGTCAGTGATAATCAAAAGACCTAAACTCATTTACAAAATTATAGCTAGTCATGCTGGGGGTCTATATCAGTTAACCAAATGCACTATTCCACGTACACCTCTTTGTCAAACCCAATTAAACGAAACTTAATTTGTTGAACAATCATTTAATGAAATACTTTCCCAGGGCAAACAAGCACTTGGCAAACCCAGTGACCACAACAAAAACAGCACTATTTAAAACCCACCCTGGTGGGGAGCTGCAACCCCCACACCCCCCTAACTAAATATACCAACTCCGAGACAGTGGGAAAAAAGACAAATCCCTGATGATGGCCCACTGTTTTTTTTCCCCTGGGAAAAACTTCGACAAAATGATCATTTGACAGAATAAAGATTTTCTGGTGACCAAAACACAAAATCCAACTAAAATAACCAAAACTGAAACAAACTAAGCCACCATGTACTGAATGGACAAACTTCCAAGATGCACCGAACATCCACTTTATTGAAGAAAAAAACACAATCCTCTGTGAGCACTTTCGTTTAGCCAATGCTAAAACTTCATCAAATAATTAAACAGTTGTTACATCCCGTCTTTTATACAAATCCTAATAATTTAATTAAACTAATTTACTAATTAACTGATGCACTAATACTACCTCAAATCCTGCTCACTGCTCATATTACAAATAGTGCTAAAGAAACACTGTTAACTTAAACACATATATTTCCTAAATAAAACCTTATGATTCAAAGCTACATAAAATCTTAAAAGACAAATTTTACTCATGAACAAGCTATTCTCATGACTAACCTTTCAGATGCATACATATATATATATATATAGTAAAATCAAACAGCTCGTACGTTTATGAATAAACACTCCAAAATATAAAAAACAACAGATCGAATTTATTAGTGCACTCAAATTCGATCTGTCGTTTTTTATATTTTGGAGTGTTTATTCGTAAAAGTATGAGCTGTTTGATTTTACTGTTTTGGGACCTGCATGGTTGCTGCTGCTGAACTGTTCGTTTTGATTTTTACATTCGGTGTTATTTACAGCGCAGCATTTGCCTACAGGAGTGTAGCTGTCTTCATTTTCTTTGCACTCTCTCTCTCTCTCTCTATATATATATATATATATACACACACACACACACACACACACACACACACACACACACACATATATATATTATATAGGAGTAAAAATAAGAGAAAACTGTATATTTGTATGTATGATTGAATAAGGGAAGTATGCAATGTGATACAATAATATAAAACATCAATATATATTAACAATTCTAAAACATTATTATTGAAATTATCTTTTTTTAAACATTATTAATAAATAATCATAAATATGTGCTT
>NC_056728.1:750825978-750943478 GCF_019279795.1 Protopterus annectens | reverse complement strand
CTGTCACCTTTGGTGTAGCTTGATAGTGGGTATTGTGTGCAAATGTTTATTTGCCATAAGCTTGTGTTACGAAATGCAGTTTCTTATCTTATCAAGCATCTACAATATTCTGCCCTAGGGTTTCTCTTCTGCTGTGGTCTGTTCTGGTCTGCTCTGGTCTGTCTGTATTGATCTGTGCTGTGCTGTACAGAGCTGTATGGGGCTCTGTGGAGGAGTGCTAGTGTCACTTTCAGTCCTGTCTTAATCATCTTCATTCATGAATCCATTCCCCATTCAACATCCCCACTGCTACACCTACCATTATTAATGCACTTCTGCTACATCCACCTTTATTAATGTTCAGTTTTCCTGTTTGTGTCATCCAAATCCCTTCCAAATGGTATGGGGATACAGCAAGCAACCCCTTCATGCTATTACTGGCCTTCCAGCACTTGGCATTCTAAGACAGTGTAAAAACTGCCTGATGCTCATTGAGCATGAATACATACTAAACCCATTAAACTATGTATGGGAGAGGTGTGAATACCTACTAAACCCATTAAACTGTGTATAGGAAAGGTGTGAATACCTACTAAAGCCATTAAACTATGCATGGGGGAGGTGTGAATACTTACTAAACCCATTAAACTATGTATGGGAGAGGTGTGAATACCTACTAAACCCATTAAACTGTGTATGGGAGAGGTGTGAATACCTACTAAAGCCATTAAACTATGTATGGGAGAGGTGTGAATACTTACTAAACTCATTAAACTATGTATGGGAGAGGTGTGAATACCTACTAAACCCATTAAACTGTGCATGGGAGAGGTGTAAATACCTACTAAACCCATTAAACTATGCATGGGAGGGGTGTGAATACTTACTAAACCCATTAAACTATGTATGGGAGAGGTATAAATACCTACTAAACCAATTAAACTATGTATGAGAGAGGTGTGAATACTTACTAAACCCATTAAACTGTGTATGGGAGAGGTGTGAATACTTACTAATCCCATTAAACTATGTATGGGAGAGGTGTAAATACCTACTAAACCCATTAAACTATGCATGGGAGAGGTGTGAATACCTTCTAATCCCATTAAACTATGTATGGGAGAGGTGTGAATACATACTGAACCCATTAAACTCTATATGGGAGAGGTATGAATACCGACTAAACCCATTAAACTATCTATGGGAGAGGTGTGAATACATACTAAACCCATTAAACTCTATATGGGAGAGGTGTGAATACCTACTAAACCCTTTAAACTATGTATGGGAGAGGTGTGAATACATACTAAACCCATTAAACTCTATATGGGAGAGGTGTGAATACCTACTAAACCCATTAAACTATGTATGGGATAGGTGTGAATACATACTAAACCTATTAAACTCTATAGGGGAGAGGTGTGAATACCTACTAAACCTATTAAATTATGTATGGGAGAGGTGTGAATACATGCTAAACACATCTCTATATGGGAGAGGTGTGAATACCTACTAAACCCATTAAACTATGTATGGGAGAGGTGTGAATACATACTAAACCCATTAAATTCTATATGGGAGAGGTGTGAATACCTACTAAACCCATTAAACTATGATTAGGAGATGTGTGAATGCTTACTAAACCCATTAAACTCTATATGGGAGAGGTGTGAATACCTGGGTCTATATTATGTTATTGACTCATCAGGTGATCAAACACATAAATATCGACCACTTAATACCGAAAGCAAAAAACAGCAAACGGCCAAATGGCTGTTCGCTGGATTTTGCCATTTTCTCCACTGTGGAGCGATCTCAGAGTTTGTTTTTTTAGTTAGGGAGGGTGTGGGGGTTGAGGGGTGAAGCCCCTCACTTAGTTTAGCTGTAAAGTTATTTTATTTATTTTTTTTGGCCGATGGTAACGTTTCCCAGCGGGGTTCGTTATTTTGCATTTCGATATTACGTGGTTGATGTTTAGGTATTCTATCACCTAATCATTCGATCATGTAATCTTTCTTCTCTGCTCATGATTGGCAATGGAGTTTTACAGTGTCAAGTTACCAGCTCGGCATCCAACCTTTCACAGAAGGCACACATACGCGCGCACTGTCAATTCATTATCATTGTAAAATATTATAAAAATATATTTAAAAAAATGTTTTTATTAAGATTTATATATATATATATATATATATATATATATATATATATATATATATATATATGTTTTTTTACTTGTGGCGAACATTGGCACTGCTGTAGGCTTCTATTGTTGCCATATTAAGCCTTTGACAGAATTGTAATTTTTAAAACTCATTCAAAATTGGATATTTGCAGAAAACAAACAGGTTGTGATGTTGGACTAAGATAAATGAAGTCTACAGCAAACATCTAGTCTTGAGTTTTGCAATAATTCTGCCAACAGTAGTCCACTGGGTTTAAACTGGTCATCACAGTGTAGGTCAGAGTACAATCAAATGGAATGTTACAAAGTCCAACAATTTTCCAAGCAAAAAAAAAAAAAAAAAAAAAAAAACAAGAAATGAAACCAACATAATGTGAAGACCTTACTGTATTTGTCTGTTACCAAGTTTATTTTTAAGCAAAAGTCAGGGCAAAGCCAGAAAACTAAAATACTGCAAAGTAAAAAGTTGCAGTATATGAATAGACCCGAATACCTAGCTAACTTGGAGATAGTCCTTTTCAAACCCATAACACTCAGTGACAATCTCACACCCACACCTTCACAACAACCACATACTGACAACACTAAACCATCTTACACTTTTACACTCAAATAGTATCTTTCAAAGCCTCCTGTAGTTACTAAGACTGGGCATCAGCATACATCCATAACTCCTATCACTTTATCCATCCTGCACACACTTGTCACCAACTACATTCCACCATTAATTCTAACTTATATAATCAGCTTCCGTTAATGTTCGAGTAATTGGTAATTATCATTAGGCATACTCACTCTAGTTTCTCCAGGCTGGAAACAGCAGGGTTACAGTCAGTTGTCAGCCAGAGGCTAACATTGCTGATATATCTAAAGCCATAAAAACCATCACCACTAACAAACTGGACTACAACATATTAATAGTCCATGTGGGTGTAAATGCCTTGGCACAAAGACTCATAAAGGACATGCATAAACTTGCTACACAAGTTTTTTTCTAGGCTAGGACTCTGGTCTTGAGTGATATCTTCATGTCACCAAGGATTATGCCTAGATTCAAGGGAAAAATAACTGGAAAAGTGTGATTGGTGACCCCATGTGCTATGCAAGAGATGGTCTAAAGCTATCATTCAAGGGATTTCAGATTCTGGCAAAAGTCTTTGGTCCTCTATCGTTCTTTTTTAGGCAGAGTTCCTATGATGAACCTACCAATCTAGCAAAAGCATCTTTGATCAAAATTGACAACATTAAGGTGGCACAACATCAGGAGCTGAAACAACAAAGTGCCCAATCTGGAAATGCTGTTGCATCTTGAACAAGTCCATATTTGTTTATTCACTGAGACATTGTTCAACTGCAATAAAACTACACCCTATGTGCCAGGCTTCAGCACTTATCACACCTTTAAACACATTGATGGTGTTGGTGGAGAGGTTCAGTTTTAGTCAGGGATAACATTCCTTCTAAATTAATCCCTAGAAATTCCCCTAGTGAGCTCTTAGGACAGCAGCACACATAGGGAATTTAGACATACAACTTTTGGCTTGCTGTAGATCCACATTCATGTACTTGTAATATCATGGCAAACTGCTGTCATTTATTAAAAACTTACTAGTTAATAAAGCATCCCTAATACTTGGTGACTTCATCGATTGCTTTGCAGATTGGAGCACCTTTTTATCCAATGTAGCATATGTACAATGCTTCCTGGATTGGGTAAATAAAAACTACCTGGAACAGTTGGCCTGCACACCTACACTACCAGGGAAAAACAACATCTCAGAATTTGTCCATATGTGCTTGTTCAAACTCTCTGACAAGTCATTTGCTGGTAAAGTCTGACCATCATTCGGTTACATTTACTTTTAAAACTTCTACCCCCTTTCCCAAATGCCACTCTCTTTAGAGATTTACAGATGGTAAACCATCTGCAGCTGTATGAGAAAATCTCTGAATTCACACATGAAAATTGTGTCATCAACCAGGACTACACCACCTATACCAAAGATCTGTATGCCAGCGCTGAAAACTGCATTGACATGACTGTCTCCACTAGAATCAAATATAACTGGAAATTCAAAAACAAACCACCCTGGTAGTCAGTTGATATAATCAATTATATAATAAAAGGAAAAGACTGTGTCAAACTTCACCCCTGAAGCTACTATCCTCATTCCTATTATTCCCAGTTCCCCCACATTGTCAACGATTAGACTCTTAAGGTACTCTCCAAAACCAATGTTACTATTTCCATGGGCCTACATAGCATACCAGGTTGTTTAATCAATAGTGAAAAATATAGGTTCATAGGTTCATAGGTTGGTACTGGGCTATCTGCCCAAAGGCATATATTAGCCCACCCAGGCTGTGCGGTATTCACCGCCCCTTTAGTATTTCCCTAGACCCTTGTACTAGCAGCTAGTACCCTTGGCCCCTATCTAGTAGTGCTGTTGGTGTGATCCCCGGTGTGAACTTTCTGTTACCCATCCACTCATCAAGGTTCCTCTTGAAGAGTGATAGTGAGGGGCTCTGTCTTATGTAGATCGGGACCCTGTTCTATAGTAAGGGAAGTCTCTGTGAAGGGAATCTATCCCTCCAGCATGTTCTATTCATTGTTGTGTTGAGGTTTATATCCCTAGAGTGTGTAGCTCGAGTAGATTTGGTTTTGCTAAGATGGAGCATGTTCAAAAATTCTGGGTTGGACATGGCTCCATATGTTAGACAGAGATCGGCTCTGAGAAAGTGGTATGCAACAGAGAACAGTCTTAGCTTTTTCAATCGTGCTGCATAGGGCAATTGTTTGAGGCCAGTAATCCTCTTGGTTAGGTACCTCTGTGGTCTCTCCAGCTGCTGGAGATGTCTAGCCAGGTACATTCCAATTGGTGCATTGTACTCAATAATGGGTCTGATGAGGGAAGAGTAGAGGGGCACCATTACATCCTTAGATCTTGATGCAAACCCTTTCGTGATCAGATGGGTCACATAGAAGGATTTTCTAACCACTTTGGCAACATGGTTATCAAAGGAAAGCTGACTATCTACTTGGGTCCCTAGATCCCTTATTTCTTCTTCAGATTTCAGGGGATTACCTCCTATGTTGTAGTTTGTGGGTAGTCTGTTTTTTCCAAAGGGGATTACTACGCATTTTTTTGCATTTAGCTTGAGACCATGGCTTTGACACCATGCATCAGTCTCATTTAGGCCCTTCTGGAGGATCTCCATGTCGGCCAGAGAATCTATTATAACACCCAGTTTGCAGTCATCCGCAAATGTAGTCAGCCACAGCCCTTCCATGCTTGCCTGTACTTCTGAAAAGTATATGCCAAACAGGAGGGGCCCCAGGACAGAGCCCTGAGGCACACCACTCGTTACTGGTCTGGATTTGGACATAGATCCCGCTACTCTTACTTTATGGGATCTGTCTGAGAGCCAGTTTGCGATCCATCTTGTGACATAAGGGTTTATGCCCAGGCTGGTGAGCTTATCAATAATACCTGAATGGGGAATGGTGTCAAATGCTTTAGCAAGGTCAAGGTAAGCCATGTGTACCTCCTTTCCCTTATCTATAGCCTGAGTAACTGTCTCAAAGAAATCCACCAGGTTCAGGAGGCATGATCTGCTCTTGACGAAGCCGAACTGTGTGGGGTCCAGCGACTGGAGCTTCCCAATCTCTCCATTTATGAGTTCCATAATGATTCGCTCCATAACCTTACAGATCAGACTGGTCAGGCTTATTGGTCGGTAGTTCCCAGGGTCAGTTGTGGCCCCACCCTTGTGTAGTGGGACCACCGTTGCCATGCGCCATTCTATGGGCACATATCCTGTGGAGAGGCTGAGACTGAACAGGGTATTAAGATGCGGGGTTAATTCCTTTTGGAGGTCGCGTATGACACAGCCTGGGACACCATCTGGTCCCATGGAGGCAATGTTTTTAGTTTTAGATAGAGCCTTGTTAACCAACGTATCAGTAATAATTGGACTTACACAATCCCATGGAATGGTAATAGGCCCTGTAGTTGGTGGGGGGGGGGAGAAATTTGCACTGAACCTGTCAGCCAAGATGTTGGCAATGTCAGAAGGGTCAGTGTATTTTGTTCCATTTTGTACTAGCTCAGAACAGACCTGAGCGTTGCCATTTAGGTTTTGGACGTAGCCATAGAAGGCCTTATGGTTATCCTTGGCATCCTTGGCAACTTTCTTTTCAAAATTAGCTTTAGTTGACTTGATGAGGGCCCTCAATTTCTTACTAATGCTGATCAGGGATGATTTTTCTACTTGAGATTTGGCCTTTTTTTGTATAAGTCTCCTCCTTTTATTGTAAAGTTTGCTTATAGCCGGGGTCCACCAGACTGGTTTCTTCTTGTTTGAGGAAGGAGTCGTGGTTTTATTTGGGATAACACAGTCCATGCAATCCTGAAGATGCATATAGAGTGCCTTGGTGTAGGATTCCACATCCTGGATATCATAATCCTTCTGCAAGGGAATAGTGAAGCTTTCCACTTCGGATGTAAGTAGTTTGAAGTTTGCTTTGGAAAGGTTTTTGACTATGGTTTCTTTGACTGGGGGAGGTGGAGGGGTGAGGATGTCCAGGGTTATCAGTTTGTGGTCGGATCTGACCAAGGAGGGAGTGATAACGGGTGTGGTACAATGGGCGCCCATATTTGTGATGATTAAATCCAATATGTTGTCCCCTCTAGTGGGGGAACATACTAGTTGTTCAAGGGCATTTGAATTAATAAATTCTATGAATCGCTAAGCATAGGAGTTGGAACATTGGTAGTTCACCCAGTCTATACCAGGGTAGTTGAAATCACCCAGGATTATGGTATTGGGTAGGACCTTTATATTTTCCAGTGTCTCAAGGAATGCAGAGTGAGCATCTTGGGACATGGTGGGTGATCTATAACTGGCTATGACTTGAAATGTGGTTTTGCCTGCTGATAGTTGCGCATGGATGATCTCCGGGGCATCATGCTGCACTACTAATCTGGAGATATGAGTATCCTTGATGAATATGGATACACCTCCGCCCTTTGTACTGCAATCTGGTAACTGAGGCCGGAAGGTATGATATGAATTGTAACCTGGCAGTGCTGGGGTGCTCTCTTGAGCCTTGAACCAGGTTTCCATCACTGCACAAACATTGATTTTCTCCATGCTGAGGAGAGCCTCGAGTGTGTGCATTTTGAGGTTGAGACTTCTGGTGTTGAGTAGCATTACCCTTAGTTTTTGGTTACTTGTGCTGGTTACGGTGGTTGGTTTGTCTTTTGAGCCTTGTCTAAAAAAGGCACTATGGGGACGGCAAGAGCCTTGGCCAGTATTCGAAAACCTAGGGGTGACAGGTGCAACCCATCTCTGGCAAAACAGCGAGGCTTGTCTATCATGTCATCCCAGGCAGACAGACACTGGATCCCCTTAGAATGACACCAGAAGCTTAGCCAATTGTTGAAATTCATCATTTTGTCTTTGTATTGTGGTATCATTCTAGGTGAAGGTAGTATGCTACTCAAGGTCAGGGTCATACCAGCTTGGGCTACATGATCAGAGAGCTCCTCAATGTCTCTTTTCATGTAGTCCAGGAAGGTACGTCTTAGATCATTCACACCAGCATGTACAATGACAGCGTCATACTTGTACTTGTTCTGGAGTGACCTAAGTGCCTGTGTTATCAGGCAGCTGACAGTAACCTTCTCCTTGTTCAGCCTGGTGAGTGGATATGCCAGTGGTGACCCCTCCTTAAGTTTTTCAGTCTACTCCTAGTCACAGGATATGTTCCTGAAGCCTGGAGAATTACAGTAGTGATGCCATGAGGCCCAATAGCCTCATGAGTCTTGTCTGTAAAGCCATGCAACATGTTGTCATTGACCTCTTAAACCAAGTCATTGTAAATCAGATCAATGTTGATTCACAGCAGTTTGAGTTTATTAAGGATATGTCATGTCTTTTGAACCTTGTGAGCTTCTTTGAAAAGGTCATTTAGGCCATGGATAGCAGTCACATCATTCATGCTGCTTACCTGGATCTGGCCAATGCATTTGAGACCATCCCTCACAGTGGAATCATTAACAAACTAACGTCCCTAAACATTAACCCATATGTGGTAAGATGGATTGCAAACTGGCTCAAGGACAGAATGTATATTGCTAGAGATGGTGGTGCCTCCTCAGCTAAGGAAAGTGTGACCAGTGGCATTCCCCAAGGACTGGTGTTGGGCCCTTTCCTCTTTGAATTTATTTCTCTGATGTCAAACTTGCTAATAAAAAATTCTAGCTAATAAAGTTTTCTGATTACTGTAAACTGGGAGTTGTGAAGTCTTCAGCAGATACAAATGCCCTTCAAAATGAATTCTCACATAAATACTTAGTGCTTCGAAAAAAGGGCTTAAAGTTAATGCAAGTAAGTGAAATATCTCCTTCAGTAAATATAGTATCCCTAATAACTATTGCATTAATCACATATCACTAGGGATTAGGGATGTGAGTCCCTGGGTTGATCTATTTCTCTCTCTTTTGGTCACCTCATGGCTTCCATAGTAAGGAAATCATTCTATATTTCTTACCTAATTATTAAGGGCATCTCATCCAAGACTATTGAAGTCATTGTTTTACTGTACACTACTCTGGTTAGGCCTACAAATAAGTACAATGCACCTTTTGGTATGCATCTAGTTAAAGTGTATTGGTCATGTTCTGAAGCAACTGTAAGTAACAAACGTTTGGAGTTGTATGCAAACCTCTTTACCAAGTACAACAACACATTATGCAGTTATGAGTGCAAAAAGTGTGTTGCTTTTGCATTTTATTTTATAGATAAGGATGGTCTCCTGAATATTTTTCTCAGAGTTGAAAATTCCTGTCCTAACATCATGAAAGACTGAACCCACAATGTATCACTACCTAAATTAATGTATAAACTACTGTATTTCCATTTTTAATGGATTAGAAGTATTTTTTTTACTTCCTAGAAAGACAAGTCATCAACTAGTTATTGCAGATAGAATACTTCAGATTGAAAATTAACACATGATGATGTAGGAGTGATACCACAAAGTAAATATGCTGCTCCTCGGAAGAGGTAAGTTGCTTTGCAGGTGTGTAGTTCATGAGTGATTACTAGGCTAATGACCCTGGGTGGCCTTTTTAAGCCTAGCTATAGTTCCCAAAGGTGAGAATCAAACCCTGTACTCTGTGTCTGTAAGTAAAAAAATTAGCCACTATGCCAACCCCAACCATTTGTAGGTAGTTGCTAGACTTACAATCCAGAGAACCATTTAGTAACCTAGCCCAAATTCCTAATTATCCCTAAGCACTGTCTAAGTGACTTGCTCAAGATCACAGCTGGCAAATGAGGAGTGAGAGGATCATGATCTGTACTATAAGAACCATGGTTCACAGCCTTAACCCTCTGTGCCAACTGCCAGACTTTTTAAATTCACAACTAAATACTACACTATCAGTCTGCAGATTACAAACCCTGCCAATGACCAGCAGTCATAGTCAAACCTTATACTTTATGTCTGTGAGGTTAAGACCTTAAGCATTATGTTATCCCCTCCCTTATGTAGATCACTGGTCAGTACTTACCATGACATCATTTAGTGGGTGTGGTTATGGAGAAAAACTGAGTAAACTGTGAAATTAAAACATCAAACAGCACAGAATTATCTTATTTTTTTGTAAACTTATTTGCAACTTTATCTTAAGGATTATAATGGGAGATTAAATGAATTTCAAAGAAAAGATGCTTACAGACATAACTAATACACTTTAAAACACATTAACAGTCTTGAGAAACCACAGAGTTTCCTAACAAAAACCATCAGTGGACTCAGAAATCTTAGCTACCAGGAGAGGCTGAGATCTTAATTCCTCTACTTAGCGTCCTCAGGCTACTTAGGGGAGACCTTTGCCTCACATTCCATATACTCATGGACCCCTTTAGCCTCGACTCTCTTTGCCTTCAGAAATCCAAGAGTTCAGCCAACACCCAAAATAATGATACAAGTCTACAACAGGTCATAAATAAAACTAAACAGAGGGATAGAATCATCAGCTAGTGCCTCTTTTTTGGGTTTCCAACCTTTAATTGACATTTTCTTTCAAATTCTTAGAAAGCCAGTACACCTGATCAAAAGTCAGCTGTTCATTGAATTGTCAGCTTTTTTTTCTGAGATTACAGAACATCACACATCATTGAATTTGCCACTTCCTCACTAAAGTGCAATTTTGGAGTTTTATATATAATTAGTAGGGGATGTGGGGGTGCAGCAGGGTTTGCCCCCTGAAAAAATATCTATTTTTTTTTATTTTTGTTTTCAATGTTGTAGATTTTGAACTTTTAAGTTTGATTATAAGAAGTTCTATTTAATTATATTTTAACAAAATGTCATCAATTCATCCCTTTATGCTAAAACAAACTCCTCTTACATGCAAATCTCAGTGACTCCCTGGGGACCTTTAAATCTAAACTGGACAATTTGATAGGTATTGTCAAATTCACTCTGGGTCTTATAGATCTTTCCCTCCCTGACAGGGGTGGCAATACCTGAGTGGGTGGCTACTGGCAAAGCAATAATGGCCTCTGGTCACCTAGCCTTGTATGTCCTATGATCATATGATCTACGGAAAAGGAGAACATAGATGGGTTATGTTTCAATGTATGGGCTGGCATTGTGGTTTATGGATCTGTAGACAAAGGTGCAGAAAATGCAAGTGGTTCAAAATGCTATAGTACAAGGTGCTAAGGCCTAGCAGGCTGAGGAGTGAATGTAAGCCCTGTGTTATCAGTTACAGGCAGAAACACAGGGAGAAGAAAGGATATGGTTTGGCAAAAAAAGGGACAACTAGAAAGAAATAGAGGAAGGATATTTGGATTAGAATGTGAAAGGCAGACACCAGTTTCAAGAAGTAGGAAGCATCGAAATATGAAACTAGAAAGTCCAAAGCCAGAAATGAGGTGGGAACTTAGGCAAAAAGGGAGAACACAAGGGAGAAACTAGGAAGGGCTTAACCATGGGCAAAGAGGGGACTAAGATAAAAGGGAAAAGGCAATAGCAGAATAATGAGGATAAATGCTCAATGAAGGTAAGGAAGACTGATCAAAGGAAAGCAGGGCATAAGGGAAGAGCAAAGAATTAGCAACAACCTGAAGGCTGTGTACTTGTGGGAAGAATGCTGCAGGGAAAAGAAACAACAGGTTGAAAAATGTTGGGAGAAGAGCTATGACAAGGAGGTTACCAGCAACAAGGACAAAATGGAAGGGTAGACATCTAGTGATTAATATGGAATAAAGTGGGCAAAGAGGAAATATCTAACAAGGCGTGTCACAATAAGCATGATATCTGGAATGAGGCAAGTCCAAAATTTGAAGCTATGTTTCCTGAAGATAGGAGGGGCACATAGTAATATATGTAGGAAACAATGATTTGGTGTGCTGAACTGTGGATAAGGTGCAAAAAAAGGCTATGGGATAGCTTAAATCTACTGGGAGTTAGGAGACAATTTAGTGTTTTCAGAGTCGCTGCAGTGCACATTGCAAGTAGTAGCAAGAAGAAAAGGATCAAACAGGATTGGTGTAAACTCAAAGTTACAGAAATGGAAAAAAGACTTAAGAATAATAGTAAGTGCTGCAATTAACCACACAGAGCAGACAGAAAAGATAACAGCCAATAGTCAACTCACAAGTGTAGAGTCTAGACACAAGGAGATAATTCTGTCACTCAGTAGGTCATTAACACGGCTTCATTTGATCTGCAGGTATACCGAAAACAAAGATGCTAGAATGTTTACAGTGGAAAGGCCTTATGCTGGTAAAAGGGATAGAAGGGGAATTTTGAGAGACTAGAGAGGCTGGAACTATTCCCTGAGTATAAATTGGAAGAGGAGATATGACTTGGATCCATAAAATTTTTAACTGGATATTGCAAAGGAAACAATCTGGAGGAAAGGATTGGTAGCAGATAGGAGAGCTTGTGAGTTCCAAATGAATTGGTTCAGATTCCACTTGAAGATAACAAAGTATGATTTCAGTGAGGCAGTGCTGGGCAAATGGACTAGACTGCTTGGATGGGTATTATGGGGGGGGGGGCAACTGAATCTCGTAAAAGAGCATAGAATAACTGGAAACTAGTGGAAGAGGCTTGTCAGGGCAGCATTAGAATGTTGACTGCAGCATTCAGGCAGAATGTTTTGTTTGCTTAGGTGTGTGTGTGTGTGTGTGTGTGTGTGTGTGTGTGTGTGTGTGTGTGTGTGTGTGTGTGTGTGTTAAAAGAAAATAAATAATCTGTCAATGTTACTTTACTTTACACTGGGGAATGGGGCACAAGTGTCTGTTCAAAACATGCGGTTTATGAAGAGTTCACATTTACCAAATGCTTAAAAGATCATAGCAATCCTCACAAGAAATAACAGAAGTTGACTACATATAAGATGACAAAATGACTGTGCCTTAAATTTTGTGTAACATGAATTATCCTTTTTTCTATAGCTATCAGTTCCTGGTCCAGTTCCCCCTCTCAAATAACTTGCTGCCCAAACAGCTTTGGTTAAACGTCCCCTCCAAACATTACCCAACTTGAACCTTGAAGCTTAGTAGCATCAGCTGTATACTATTAGAAAACAAAACAACCAAATTAAAGAAACTATAATACAATTAAGTGGCTTACTGACTGATTGTTTTTGTGAGCAGCCGTGGACAAGGTCCTGCTCCACTCTGCTCAGGCTGACTCTGCTCCTCTACCCTACCCCCATTCCTACTCACCCCCGATCAATTACATTTATATTAACCATAACTCTTCCCCATCACTACCATCATTCAATAAACTCACACCTACATAACTCTGTCCTTAATACACCAGCATCATGGCTATTTCTATATCCTCCTGTAAGTATCCTCTAAACACAATACACCCTAGCACACACTTCAACTCCATTGTTATTATACTTTACATTTTCCTTTAATCTTTGCTCTCTATTAACTCTACTTCTACACCCAATTTCTCTTACTACTATAAAGCTGCACTATGTTTTCCCAGTATCACCACATTATTTTTTTAACATCTCTAATCACTTTACGATGCTTACTAGTACAAGCTACCTCCTTCAAGCATACACTAATAATTGCACCAATAAAAATATCCACCCACACCTTACCTCTGGACATCCATATAGATTGTTTCTCTAACATTGCATCCTCCTTAACTGATCATAACTATATATACCTTACTAAATTCCATTTCCCTCCTGCAATCATAAAATCTAAATTAACAACACACAAACTATCCAGGCAGACTAACAAGGCCAGCTTTCTTCATAATGTCATAACTCACCTCCTCAAACCTTCCCAGTATGGAGATATTCACCCCAATCCTGGACCTACACAATCAGTCATCTCCCATCAATCATCCCCCTGCAAAATGTTATTACTAATTACACTAAATATATGTAGTATATGCAACAAAATGATAGAATTTCACTCATGGCTAACACTACACTCCCCAGACATAGTAGCAGTTACTGAGACCTGGCTAAAGCCACACATCCAGGATTGTGAAATTGTCCCTCCAGGATATAACATTCTGAGAAATGACAGAACCCATAAAAAAGCTGGAGGTGTAGCAATAATCTATCATACCAACTTATCAATTACCTCCCTCTCCAAACCTGTCCCATCCTTTGATAACGCAGAAATACTCTTAGCATCCATGTATATAAATAACACTAAACAACTATGTCTTGGAGTAACTTATATACCTCCCTGGCCAAAACATCCCAGTTCTCAAATATTCTCTCTCCTGGACTTCTGAGAATATCACATATGAAACTATTGTCATGGGCGACACAAAAATCAACAGGCAAAATATGATTTCCATTCCCCCAACAAATAGCATATACCTCCATGGCTTCATACAACTTATCACCAGCCCTACAAGAATGCAAAATAATAGCCAAGTAGGCAATACCATAGATTGGATCCTAGTAAATGATCTCCTTAAATACTCCAATTCTAATACTCTTCCAAATGTCCTAAGTGACCACTCACCAGCTTATACCTACAGAACTCCTCCTCATGTGCCTAAACCTCATACCTATAAAACATCAAGAAACTTAACCAAATTCAACCAAAAACTATTTAACAGTATCCTAAAAACCATAAACTGGACCCCATTGAAAACATTACCACTGGATGACGCCTTAAGTCATTTCAACAACATTTTGTTAGACACCCTCAACAGCTTAGCTCTTCTACGAACCAAAAGAACAAAAATAAACCATGCACCTTGGCTTACAAAATCTACTGTACAAATATTACTGACTAGAATCCAAGCCTGGAAAGATTGGCAAAGAAATAAAAATGAAAACAGCCAACTAAAATACAAGCAGCTATGTAACAAGGCAAAAAAAGATAGTCATTACTGATAAAAAAAAATACTTCTCTCAGCAAGTAACCTGCCAAATCAACAACCCTAGAAAATTCTAGAAATCTATTTCAGGTCTCGTTACTCTTGGAACATTTCAAAATCCATCACCAGCCCCAGATAAAGAGACAATTCAAATAGCTGACATTTAACTCCCACTTCATCAAAAGCATACTAAAACTTGCAAACCTTTCCATACCTAATAACAACTCCAACCACACAGAAAATCTATCCCATACAGACTCTGACAATAGTTATCCCAGTACAAATAACCCCCCTCCACTACACCTATACAGATAGGCCCACAACAACCACTTTCTTTCGACAAACTGTACCTACCTCACTTATGCACAAACTTCTTACCAAACTAAAACCTTGCTCCCTGTCTGCTGACAATCTTCCTTCAGAATACCTAAAGCTCACTGCAGATGCAATAACCTAGCCATCTAGTATACTGATCAGTAGATCTTTCTCAGAATCCAACATCCACAGGCTCTGGAAAAAATCATTCCCTTACAAGAAGGTAGTAAAAACAGTGAATTATCAAACTATCAACCTATCTCTATTCTCTCCATCTTTCTAAATTACTTGAAAGGTGCATGCTCTTACAACTAATAACATTTCTCTTTCTCCCACCCAACACAGTTTTTGGCTAGCACATAGCACTGCCACAGTATTACTATCCTTCAAAGCTATGGACACAGGACAGTTAGCATTAATAATCCTGCTTGGCCTATCAAAGGCCTTTGATACAGGGTCATCTCATAAGCTTTTACAACAACCTTCTATACTAGGATGCTCTCAAAGCACCTAAAAAATGGTTCTTCAATTATTTAACCAACAGGCAACAATGTGTTAAGTGGCAAACTAGTCTATCTGAATATCAGGTAAATAGTACTGGAGTCCCCCAAGGGTCCATTCTTGGACCCTTCCTCTGCAATATATTCATTAACAACCTTCATACTGCCTCCCTTCAAAGTACACTCATCCAGTACAGTGATGATTCTACTATTAGCTCTGCTTCCAATAACCCTCAACACCTGTTACAAATTACACATTATGCATTCACCTCTGTCAAAACTTGGATAAATGATGCACAACTGCTACTAAACCCAAATAAAATTAAGTTCCTATTGTTCTCACAAAAGCCATTCACTGATCAGTTCAACATTTTTTCACAGAATAAAACTCAAGTTGAAATAGTAACTCAGGCAAAACTGCTAGGTATCACTACAGACAATAAACTTACCTTCGAACAACAAATAGGGGTTGGGAGGGTGGCCTAATGGTTAAGGTGTTTGCCTTGCAAACACAAGTTGCAGGGTTTTAGTCTCGCAAGGGATAATTGGCTAGGCTTAAAATGGTTCACAAGGGCAATTAGCTTAATACTAATCTATGAACCTATACTCAATACAATTGAAAAATACACATCAAACTTGGTAAACTATACAGACACAGACATTTCATGGATGCCTCAACCAAAATAACACTTGCAAATACCCCCCTACTCCCTTGCCTCCTTTATGGGGCCCCTATACACACTAATCTCCATACATTCCTAAAGAACACACTCCAATCATGCTAAAAGTTGCCAAATTTGTAACTGGTGCACCCAATCGCACACACCATTCCTATGCCCTTAGCAAACTAAACTGGTTAGAATTCCCCCCAACACCTGAATTCTGTGCAACTATCTCTTGCTCAGAAAATAATTTACAAACCTGTTAGCTGCCTTGCCTTAATGCCTATCTTACAGCCTTACACCCCACCCAGAAATCTCAGCTCTACTAATAAACTACTGTTAAAAGTATATAGACCTACTAAAAGAGCCAGGCAGAGCCTCCACTCCTATGCCATAGCAAAATGTTGGCATGTCCTATCTCCAGATATTACTGCCATTGAATCCTTTAAGATCTACAAACTTACAGTGAAAGACCACTTCCTTAACACCCACATCTGCCCATGCTACTAAACAAAGGGTCTATATTAGATAAACAAAAGTTTATTTAATCGAATGCTCACATGAGCGGAAATTGCGGAACTCGAAACCGCAATTGTGAGATCACGGTACACTGATGATGGGAATATTTGCCCTTTCCAAACTGCAGTGCAATCTCAGAGTTGGAATATATATTTAACGGGGGGTGTGGGGGCACAACCCCCCACAATTGCAGTTTCGAGTTCTGCAATTTTCACTCATGTGAGCATTCGATTAGACAAACTTTTGTTTATCTAATATAGACTCTAAGCAAAAACTATGATAGTTAATCTATCTCCCCTCCCCCCTCCTCCCTCTACACAGCTGTCTTTTAAACTATCATCAGGCAACTATTCAATTGTCTATCTTTCCAGAACTACTATCAAAACTTTGTCCCATCCTTCATCACACCTCCTTATTCTTACACAGCTCTCGTTACAAATCTATCCTATATGTGGCGGAATCTTTTGCTCTCCCTAATATCTTATACTCACTAACCTCTATCATTTTTTTACTTACAAAGTCAATATGCTCTATTCCACTTCTCTGCCTGTAAATCAAGTCAAAAACGAAATTGATTTTTTTTCTAACAAGTACTGTTATAATGTACCACAAACTGCAATATACTTATATGTTAAACCACATTAGAACTAATATATGTATGTTTTTAACAATGCTGTATAACATATATTTGTCTGTATCCATTCTGGAAATGTATGTTAATGTCTTTTTTATTTTAGAATTGTATAATTTCAATGACTACACTTGTACTATTGGAGCCTTTCTGCCCAGGCCTCAGCTGAAAATAGGTGTTTGACCCAGTCAGACTTTCTCGGTAACCAAATGTCAATAAATAAATAAATTGTTAGAAGCTTTAAAAGTCAAGCCTTGGTCTATGGTCTGTAGTGCACTTGATAGAACTTGGAAAACTGGAAGAGGACTTTTCCTGCTGAATACATTACCAACAACCTGAATCAGAAACACCCCATGGCACTAACTGCAATTACTCAGCACATTATTGCCTCATGTATAGATGCTGGATTAACCATTGTGCCTTGCTTATAATACTTTGCATTGCTAAATGTGAATAAGCATCTGTGTCTGTTGTTAAGTTTGAGGTTCACCCATAAGGGTTTCTATTCCAAATACAAGACCCGATATTGTGAGTTCTTAATTACTTGAAATGAACATTAAATTCAACACTTAAATGATGATGTATTTTCTCTAGTCCTCCTCTGATTATTAGCTGTCTGTCTAGGCTCATTATTCATTCATTCTCCTGGAGTGGACATGCCGGACAACCATATTGGTGAGGAGCATGGATGCTGGGAACAGTGCTGTCATCTGCACAGGAAATCATTTTTTTTCACTTAGGTCTATCTGCTTCCTTGCACATGTCCAGTAACACTTCGGGGCTTGGACATAAAATGTGTATTATGCAGGACTGTGTCTTTGTGCAATGAGTGATGTAAGCCCATAGACTCTGACCCCCATGAGGCTCCATTGGTTATTCACTCTCCACAGAGTGTGTACTCCTGAATATGCTCCTTCCTTTTCCACCCTGACAGAAGCCAATGGGCTACATCATTGCTCTGGCTCCTTTACAATGGGACTGTTGATTGAAACTGGGCTGTCTGGGGAGCAGTTAGAGCTCAGTGCCCTTACTTTGTGGAACTGTATTCCATTACATTTGTTACAGTAGTCTCGAAATTCCAAGGATCGCATTCATGGTCATTAGTTAAAATGAGGAGCAACTAATTGTGCTATATTTCTGTCCATCACTCCAGGCTTCTCTCCTTACATACATGTATCCAAGGTATTTTGTCTTGTAAACCATGCTTTATAACATAAATTCAAGGGGGAATTATTGTTTCCAGTACAAGGGCACCAAATGCTCCAAGGTTCAAATATATAAATTGAATGAACAAAGACAATACCTGAAGCTAGAGTAATGTATGTTTGTTATATTACTAGATATTAAAATAAAATGTTTAATGTACTAACTTTAACATATATACAGTATATAGTATATACATATGTGTGTGTATATATATATATATATATATATATATATATATATATATATATATATATACATATATATACACACACACACACACACACACACACACACACACACGCACACACACACACACACACACATATATATATATATACATACACATAGATATATAGCGTGGCATGTGTGTTTCAGAAGTAAATAAGGCAGCTATGCTAAAGAAAACAGCAGTAATAACATTTAGTGCACAAATCAGAGATAAATGACTAGTGCCATGATGGGAAGCAACATTCTAGATGGTGAATTAAAATCCCAGCAGTCTAATCTTGTCTTCTGGTCTCCAAAAACTGAAGGAAGTTCTCTAGCCCAACCTTCTGCCTAAGTAAGTACAAAAGTGTTTGAGTCAGCAAACATTATGTACAGTGATTAATAACTCCAGTCACTGCACTATCTAATTAAATCTCCTGTGGTTGAATACTGCCCAAGAGAGATTGCATGATGCGACCTTTGTGATCCCTGCTGTAAAACAGTGGGCAGGAAAGGAAAAATACTTAAAAGTTATAAACACAGGAAACTTGGCAGAAAGTAAAAAAAAACAAAAAACAAAACAAAAAAAAAAACAGAAAACCTCACCTTACAGTGAAAGTTCAAAGTGCAGATTGCTGTGGCAATTTCACAATGAAGTACACCCAAGTCTTGTAATGTAAACATGCCTTTAATTAACTATGACACAAGAAACAGAAAATGGTCTGCTGCTAGTCAGAGCACAAACTTAGAGTGTTAACAAGATTTACTTGCTATACCTTGGATTTATTTTCACTTCACTGACTACATTAACACAGCATGATTCAAAAAGACACAGAAAAGCTGTTGAGATTGTTAGCATGTAGAACACGTATGCATTTTAGAATAGTCACAACATAAAAGCTTTTCTGCAATGCTGGAGTTACTTGTGGGGATAGGACATAAAATGTAATATCTGTTTCTCTATTTTCTAGGAGTGTTTAACAAAATACTGGATTTAAACTACACAAGGAAGAGATGCTGTTCTTAAGAGTGAAATCATATTATGATGCTGGAAGGTAATTAAAGCAGAGTGAAGTGATACGATGAAGTTTTGTCAGAAAGACTGGTCTGTCACATTGGTTCAGATTACTGGAACAAATAAAATTCTGCAGTGTGTCCTGAGGGTAATTAATTTGTTTCCATGAGATAATACATGCCATAAAGAACATGTTGATGGGCATACACAAGGCTTGAAGGCTCCAGAAAAAAAAGTAACTTGAAGAATACATAATGAATTGTTTAGAAAAGATCATTGTTTTATGAGCATGAAAACCAAATGTAGGTATGGGTATTATGTTTGATCTGACAGCACAAACTACAAAACTCTTTTCTGGCTCGCAAAGCATAATTTATTTGAACTTCCTTTTATGGTATTATTAGTCCTAGCAGAGAAGAAATAGCAATTTTATTTTTCCTTTAAATGTTTTCTTTCATAAATATAGGTCTACTGACTGGTAAAAATAAATTACATTGTATTCCATTATGCTTCATTATCCAAAATGTTGTCGCCTCACACTAAGACGCTGTCCGGCTCGATTCTCAGCTAGAGCGTATTCTGCGTGGAGACATGCGTGAATGGGTGTACCTTCGTTGAAGGTTGTGCGTCAGGGCTAGTAACTCAGCACGTAAAAATCAACTACCAATCATTAGCGGACCAGAGTTCCGCTGTGGCGACCCCTAACCGGGAAAAGCCGAAAGACAAACAAACAAACAAACATACAAGAAGTAAAATGTTAGGTCTACATCATAACAAGAAGGCTGTTTAAGCCAAAGGGAGGTAAGGTTGCATGATTTTTTGCAGCAGTCAGAAGGTATGTATAATGAGGGTACACTCATCTTCAGCTGCATCGTAATCTCTGTATTCCAACATTAGCTTATTTTTTTTAACTTCACTGAATGACACAATGGATTAAGTTAGTTTAATTCAAAAACTTCCATGCTGCTTTCTAAATATTCTGCATTATAATTTTCTTCTTGAGCACTAACATTTGCAAATATTCATATTTTACTTTTGGAATAAATTATTTAGCTGTTTTTCTTTTTCATAGTGCATTATCAATAAGATTTTAGTATGCTGTTATAATAATGTAATGTTTATGTATTCGTTTGGCTAGTTAATTAGATTTGTATTTCTGTTTTGTTAATATGATTCACTGACTTTCTAAAATGTACCTATTCACCATAGCATACAGTGCATAAACCTTCACTTTCCCCCATCAGCAAGTGCTTTTGTCATTGTATTAATGTGTAAAATAATTTTAAAATAAGTGGATTCCTTATGCTGACATCACTCAGTAAAAATAAGGAACTTTAACCTCAGTGACATAAGCATGGGAAAAGCATCTATTGTATCCATAGACTTTAATGGGCGCACCACTGTACATGTGCAAAGGTACCCCATTGAAGTCTATTGATATCACACTGTACCCTATAATAATGTCACAACTGGAGAAGTTAACTTTATTTCAACCATGGTTTAATAAAAAGTTTAAAAGCTTTTTATTAAAAAATAGCTCAAAATAGTAAGGAAGGACAAATAGAAAAATGCATTGCAGCATTTGTATATAGAAACTTCAGCAAATCACTTCAACCTGAACTTTCTTGCTGGGCATAAAACATTTCCAGCACAGTTCCATGGCTGAAAGTCCTAGGCCCTTAGAGGAAGTTGAAACATTCAGGACTAAAAACTACATTAAATGATTAGGTTATCAATTATTCTTGTTAACAATACCAACTGCAGACGCACAGCTGGCTCAGCCAGTGCCCTCTGCTGGTCCCGCATACCAGTGTCCTACCCCACAGCTGGCTCAACCAGCACCCTGTGCTGGTCCCACAAACTAGTGCCCCACCCCCTAGGCTCTTCAAGGGCAAAGTCAAATATTGCAGGATGCGATCTGTGCCACAAACCCAGCCAAGCTCTTCAAGTGGAGAGTCCATTACTTTTACTATCACCCTAACCAAGTAGGCAGATAAAGACTCCCCCTTCCTGCTCCAGCCATTCAGGACGTGTTTATGCACCCTGCCCAACTTTCCTTGTTTACATTATATAAAACTAATAATAATAATTAAAAAATAAACAAATGCATTATTTTTTTTCTTTAAAACTGCTACTGTTTATACCCTGCCTGTACAGAGTGCCACAGTGCTCAGGTTTTAGTTAAAAAAATAAGAAAAAAGATTTATTTTTACATTTAAACTGCAGCAAATTGCTTGCTACAAATACAGCATGCTTCTGTTCTTACCATGCATGGAGTGCTATGACACTCTGGTTTTAGTTAAAAAAATAAATAAAGCTTTTCTCTTTTAAACTGTAACAAACTGCTTGCTACAGTTTATGTCTTGCAAGGAGCACTATAAAGCTCAGGTTTTCAAGAATTACAGTTCTCAGATTTGACTGCAAATACATTTAAAAGCTGGTATTGCACCAAGACCGATCGGAATAATGGATAGCCAGTTGCATTGCTCCCTGTAACACTTTCCTCTCAGGGCAGTCTCCCCATTTTGCCCTGCCCTAGCTATGCTACTGGCTAACTGGTAGGTAACAGTAATTAAGGTATGAAGAGGCAGATCCCTGACTCATCTATGGATTAAAATAAACAATCCAAGAGTTTCTGTGATTAAGGTTAGTTTTTCCTTGGGATTAGTTTTATATAGTAGAGGCAGTAGGTTTTAAAAAAAACACATATTTTATTCTAAACATCCAAAGGGGAAGCAAAAGCAATAGATTTTTTGGCTTTTAAAATTAACAGAAATAGTACTTTCCATGTTTACTGCAGTATATATATATATATATATATATATATATATATATATATATATATATATATATAATATATACATACATATATACATACAACCTACTTAACCTTTCCAGAAATGGGCTACACTTGAAAAAAAAATCCATGACTGTAGGCCTCTCCTAGTCACAGATTCTCACTCACAGTTTTAGGTACCTCCATGAGGTATGCCTTGGAATGGGCCCTATTTGGGCTGTTGTATTGTACAATTCCAGAGTCTTATAGGCAAGGTCCTTGCTTATCTCTTGGCTAATCCTCCACTTGAGGAAATGACTTCCTGATGTCTGCAAATATCTGCCAAATATACTCTAATAATTGTCGGGAAATGATTAATAACACTGTAGAAATTTTCCATTGACAAGGAACTTAAAGCACTTTTAAAGTTGCATTCACAGTCTCTCTCTCTCGCTCTCTCTCTGTTTATATGTATATATATATATATATATATATATATGTTTATATATAGTCAGATGCCCTAGAGTTTTTTTTTTCTTGATGTGTGACCTGAGGCAAGTATAAACCTGATTTTTTTATGTGTAATCTGAAATTATTATAAAACAAACGAGAGAGAGAGAGAGAATGATTAGAGGCTGAAAGAAGGGAGGAAGGTTCTTGAGGAGCTTGGACAAGTTCATGAGTAGAGACCTGAATATTATCTCTGGAGGAGACCAGTCAGAAGGGCAAGCTAGCCAGAGCCCTGATGACCTTTATCTTTGACCTCGAAGTAAAGACTGTTTTCATTCTGTGGAATTTTATTCAGTACCAATATAGTATGACAGTATAAAGATCACTGAAACCTTTAATTTGTGCCACAGGAAAGTGAAGAATGGGTTTGATGATTTGCAAGAGACCTTTTACTATTGCAGGAACCTTAAAGACTTTGTTTTGTTGGGTGAAGTCCTTCCTAGACTACTCTTTTATTCCAATAAATCCACTAATTAGGGAAAATTTTGAGAAAACTCACGTGTCAGCAGCTTTATATTCCATAATATATAGAATATTCCATAATATACAGGTGTGTGTGTGTGTGTGTGTGTGTGTGTGTGTGTGTGTGTGTGTGTGTGTGTGTGTGTGTGTGTGTGTGTGCGTGTGTGTGTGTGTATGTATGCCTGTGTGTAGACACTGTATGCTTGTTGTGTGTTCTTTGGTCTTTGGTTGACTTAGTTTGGATTTAAAGTTTAAATGCAAATTATTCTGCTTTTTTGCCAAGGTTAAAGGCTTACAGTTGCCATACCAAAAACAAAACTGATTTCCATCATAATACTGGTCAGGCATTTTGCATAAAGCACAAATCACTGTCTTATCTGAAAGGTGTTGTTGAGTTTATATTATTCAGCCCTACAGATATTTTTGGTGAGGACTACAGCAAATGGATGCAGTATGCCAAAACAAACTATTTTTGCTATGATATAAAACTGATATTTGATGTACAGAGTTCATTCTTTTAAGACACGGATTACAAGGATTTATTTATTTATTTATTTTTATTTAGTTAGTTATTCTTTGTTGACTGGGTAAGTCCTACAACATCAGAAGCTGAAACACACTGCTGTCATATTAACCATACATTCATGTACTAATATAAATCAGGTAGGGTATTATTTACATCAGCTGGTTTATTTTTCTCCTATTTGCTAAAAATTGTTAGTTATGTTGTATACAGGGATCATATAGTGCTAGTTTTGCAAAACTAAGGAGTTTGTCTTTCAATGAAATGCACCTGGCCATGAGAAAGATAGCTAAGAATGTTATGCTATGACTACAATGTGCAGCAAGAAATGAGAAGGAGAGAGCTGGGTCAGAACTGAAACTGGAAATGGAATCTCTGTGTAAACTGAGATTAAGTAGATATATTATTACCTATTCAGCAGAAGGGTAGTTATGAAACTGCAGAGTATAAATCTGAATTATAATGAAAAAGAGAAAAAAGGAAGGCAACCCAGTAAAAGAAGTACTGCAAACTTAGAAACTGAGAATAATGTTATGAGTATACATATCATAGGTAGGGTGCAACCAAAGAAGCCTCATATCATTGCAAACTGTTCCCAAATGTCATCAAATGTGGTAATCTTGGCTGAGACACTGTGTAAGGTTGACTCATACTGTCCTGTCACCTGCTTGTTGTTTCTTTTGAATGGAACTATAACTCCTGTTTGTCCGCCAAGTAAAACATGAATCATTAAAGCAAGAAAGCAGAAATACCACTAGTAAAATACTGTTTCTACATGAGTTAGAAGTAATGTACTTACCATAACTTGGCATCTGTGTTGTTCAGTTTCATTCTTCCTCACTTCTGGGTCTAGGATCCAATATCGGATCTGATTCAGCCGCTTTTACAAGACTATGATGTGAGCCTCAAGCTCTTCCCACTCCCATGATGCCTCACTCCTGGTCTAACCCTCAGATCGAGTTTGCTGTGTTATGAACAGTTTACCATAGAAGTATATACCTATCCTCTTAAAGGTAATATGGTAGAAAAGTACCCACACTCTGGAGCTCAAACTAGGAACCTATAGGTTCCTGAATTCCTCTAGATGTCTCTAAGCAATTAGGCTGGGGAATGGATGGGATGGACGTGAGGAAGAATTACACTGGACAACACAGATGTCAAGTTATGATAAGTACATCATTTCTAAATCTGATGTTGTCCATTTCATTTAATTCTTCCTCACTTCTGGGTCAGAGTCCCCAGCAACATCATTCCCTGGGTGGCCCTTATGGAAGGCTGTGCCGGAGCACCATGGAGACAAAGGATGCTCTACTTCTGGAAACAATGTCTAACGTATAGTGAGACACATAGGTATGATGTCTGGATCAAGTTGCAACAACACAAATTTCATGAATAGAAGTTCTGGCAGAAAAAGCAGATGAAGTGGCCATGGACCTTGTTGAATACGCTTTTGGAGGATGGAGTAGTTGCATACTGTTTAAAGAAGTAATGTAAATAAAACTAACACTGGCCGGTGAAACTGGATACAAAGTTTAATTAGTACTTTTGCCTGTTGTTACACTTGACTTCTTCAAATTAAAACAGGAATTATTCATATATCACTTCCTTTTATAGCCAGGCTAAGTCACATGTCATTAAAGCAAAATGCACCTAAAAATCACTGTTGTTTTAGTTGTTGTTATACATAGTTAAATTTCACCTTATAAAATGCATTAAAAACATACTTCTTTATTTACATATTGCATATATCCCATCAGCCCCCATCTCAAAATGAAAATAATGCAATCCAAAATACATTTCCACAAAAATAAATCATGTACTTAAAATAAGCAAATGTTACTGTGTTGCCACAGGAATATACATGTGCGCCCCCCCCAAAAATATAAAGTTCAGCTTTTAATTTTACATAGCTGGAGAGAGAAACTACATCATTCAGTCTGAAGTTCCCCAGTGGTTTGACAGAGGGCTCAGAGTTACACCAGGAGCTGGTTTCCATGTTCAACCACCACGGGTGCGAATTAATGGAAGCACTGGTAAGGGACAACGAAAGAAAGCTGTGCCAGTGTAAAAAAACAGTTAATGGATTAAATGAACATATTTTAAGTGACTTGTGTTTCAGTGCTAAGCAAAATAAATACCAAATGGTGTTTGTCAACGTGGATAGGCAAATTAATGCTGTGAGAGAGAAAAAGACCAAAAAACTAGCAAGGGACAAAAATGAGTACGAAACAGGTACTATTTTTCCACTTCCCCAAATTTTTACAGCTAATAAGACTGAACTGTATGCAAATAGGATAGGAACTGGTGAGCAAGTGCATAATTTTGAAAATTTTCATAATTTGAGTGCTGAACAAGAAGAGGAGGCTGTCCCTTTAGAGAAGCCCCCCCCCCCCCCCAAGAGGTCCGAGAGGATCTGAAACCAGAGGCAACAGGTGTCCAACAGGGATTGGAACAACACCAGGAATGGTGGCAATTATTATGGACAGAGAACTGTGTATTCAGGGAGGGGGAGGGGGGGCAGGGGAGGGAGAATGTACCAGGAAATGTTTTGAATCATAATGACAATGCAAAATATGTTTTTTGCATTACTAACACAGATGCTGCTGCTTGTACTATCATTGAAAATGACTACATCGACTTTAGTATATACAATTACAGTAGTCAGGCTGTCACTAATGAATGGGCAACATTGTTTGAAAAAGGTATTAATTATGTACCTATAACTAATGCCAAGATTGACTGATGCCTACTTGATTTAAATTTGTATACAAGAATATTAAATCAAAGTTGTTATTTTCAAGGTAATGAATTATCTAACTCCCCACAGAGCTGCAAAAGAAGCAGTGTGTTTAACCCCCTACCCCACTCCACAGTTCAACTATTTGAAAATGTATGTAGTAATGACATCACGTTAATGTTATTAAAGACAACAAGGACTAATATATTTAATTTAACAGAAGCAGAGACAAAGCTTTTGCACAGTATAACAACAAACAGGTCTATAAGGATTATGAAACCCCACAAAGGTGGGGGGCTGGTGGTAATGGACCAACACATGTATATTGAGAAGATGCTGGGGATTCTATATGGTGATGGTTATGAAGAAGTGTCGTTAAATGAGCTACATAAAGCATACAAGAATGTTGATGTTATATTAATTGATTTATTAAATTTTCAAATAACAAGGGAGGAGTATAATTATTTAATTCAGACATATCCTAAAGTTCCAACCATATTTGGAATCCCCAAAATACACAAAAGCACCAGCAACCCACATCTGAGACCTATTGTAGATGCAAAGACATCAAAAACAACCACTTTAGCTAAGTTTATTGATTTACACTTGAACACAATTTTATCGGAATTTAAACATATATTGAAGGATTCCTGGGACTGTTTAAAGAAAATAAAACAAGATTTATACAGGGAAAACCTGATTATGGCAACTATAGACATTAAAGATTTGTTTAGCGTTATACCGCATGAAGGACTTGATATGTTCTATGACTTTCTATGTAAACAAACCAACTTTAGTCACAGTAGAATACTTATGTTTAGGACCCTTGTGGAAACAGTGCTCAATAACAACTTTATTATTTTTGAAAATCAGATTTTTAAGCAAACTACAGGTGTAGCAAGGGGGGTGGCATGCACCCCCCCCTGTTTGCATATATTGTACTTGCTCAATGGGTGCTGACTCAAGTGTTTACTTGCCAATGGTTTAAAGAATGTCTGTTTTATGGAAGATTTTTTTTTTTCACTAAATATTTTTTTTATTATTTCAAATAAGATGTCTTAAACATTACATGAAATAAAGATAAATAACATATTTACAATTCTAAAACATTACTAACTTCAAACCATTATATAACTATTTACATTGGTGTCTATGCAAATAACATTGAAATTCTATATTATATAAAGTTAGAAATATAAGATGATATATCTTCTTCGATATTTTCAAGTATTTCCAGTACTTTCATCCAAGAGTAATAGTAAGAAGTAGATCTTTTAGTTCTGTTCTTCACTGTTAATATTTCCATGTGAGCAACTGTTGTTGTTAAAGTCTCAAATTCCTTGAACGTGGCGAAGCCTCATTTTTCCAGTGTATAGTTATGATTTTACGTGAAATTGCCAATAGTGACCATAGGATTTTAGTGTCTTTTTTTGGTACACAGTTTGGAATAGGAGAGTTGAATAAAATTAAAGACTTTGTTAATTGAAAATTATCATTATAAACAGTCTGAAAAAATAATTAATGGATTTCCAGTACATATTGAGACATATACATTCATAAAAAAACATGCTGCCAATCTGCTTTTATCTTGGTATGGCATCTCCAACATTGATCTTCAATAGAATACATTTTGGCTAACCTATGTGGTGTATAGAAACTTCTGTGCAGATATCTCCAAGTGAATAATTGCCAGTATTTTGATAATGTAGAAAATTTGGAAGATTTTAGAATATTACTTGTTTCTTCTTCAACTGGAGGATGGTTGTTTATTAAAGTATAATAATCCCAGTATGATTTTTCATGATAGTTTTTGTTTTTTAACAATTTTATAGATATTAGACAAATAACCTGTACCCTGATAAGGCTGTTTTGTGATAAGAATAAGGTATTCAATGAGTTTTGGAGCTTCATGTCTAACTGAAGGTTGCATTTGTTCTATTTTATTTATAAGAAAATGCCTTATATTTTGTAAAAACAGCCAATTGTCTTTATTTATATTATAATTATAAATTATCTGTTCCTTTGTTAGAATTTTCCCTTTCTCTATAAGTTGATGCCAGAAGAGTAATGTTTCTTCTTTAAGTATATTTATTTTAGATATTTGGAATGTATCTAGAATATTTGGTGTAAAAGCTATAGGGAAAATAAGAAAAATCCAAGAATTAATATTTGGTATTTTGTTTATATATGTTCTGAACACTGAAAGTGTAGAACTTACATAGTTTGATGGCAATTTATTAATATTATTCCTTTTCCCTAAAAATAATCTTTTAACATCCATATAAGGGGTGATGGTATTACTGTTAAGTTGTCTTGTATGTGATTATAATTGATTTCTATGTAAATCTGCTCATGGGCTTGTTTCCATATAGGTGTGTATGAATTATTTAACCATAGTGTTATGTTTTTAATAACAGATGAGGTAATATATAAATCAATATCCGTAAATTAATTCCACCATCTTCCCAATCTGGCAAATGTTTATTTAAGGCTATACGGGGTTTATTTGGAAACCATAGAAAATTTAAAATTAGTTTATTGTATCTTTGAATAATATATTTGGGAGGTGGCAATGAAAAATTTTGTATTAAGTATAATATTTTGGGAAATATGATTATTTTAATAAGATATAATCTGTCTGCTGTTGAAAAGATATATTTATTCCAGTAACCAATTGTTTGTTCTATTTTGTCTAGTATTTTATTATAGTTAAATATTAGAGAATCTGTTAATTCATTGAGTATATTTATTCCCAGATATAATAATTTACTTTCTGTTACTATATATTTGGAAAATCTTTTGTTTATATTATTTTTTTTTACAATTACAGGGCATAATTTTAGTTTTGTTTTCATTAAATTTTAAGCCTGAAATATTTTGAAATTTATTCATGGAGTTAAATAGACCATTCAAAGACTCATTTGCATCTGAGAGAGTTAATAGTATGTCATCAGCAAAGAGTTGGATTTTAAGGTTTAACATTTTATTAATACAAATGCCCTTTATGTTATTGTTTGATCTGATTTGATTTGCAAAGGGTTCTATGAGTAATGCAAATAACAATGGTGATAAAGGGCAACCTTGTTTAGTTCCCTTTTTTATTGTTATAGGGCCTGATCTATATGATCCCAGTTTAACATATGCAGTAGATTTTTCATATAGTATTTGGATAAGATTATTAAAATTAGAAGGAAAGTTATATTCTTTTAAAACTAGTGAAAGAAAGTTCCAGTTAACTTGAATCAAAAGCTTTATTAATATCTAATGAGATTACATTTAAATTTAGGACTTTATGTTTGCTATAATCTATTAATGTTAGTATTCTTTTAATATTATCTGAAGTATTTCTTCCTTTAATAAAACCTGTTTGATCTTTGTGAATTAAGAAAGGAAGAAAGTGTTTGATCCTATCTCGTATATAGCCATAAACATCTTGTAGTCTATATTGAGTAATGATATTGGCCTATATGAGGAACACTGTTTCTCATCTTTATCTGGTTTGATAATTGGGGATATCAATGAATATTTCCAAGAGGGTGGTATATTCAAATCTTTATTGGCTATATCATATACTTTTAATAATAAAGATATGGCTTGATTGGGTATTAATTTATACATTTCTGGTAGCATATTGTCTGGGCCAGGTGCTTTATTTGTCTTGAGCTTTTTAATTTGTGATTTTAATTCTGTCATATTGATTGGTTTGTTTATAATGTCTATTTGTTCTTGTGTTAATTTAATATGAATATTGTTTTCTAAGTATTTTTTATATCCTTAGTAGGTGTATCTTGAGTATTTATGGAATTATCAATGTTAAATTGGAGTCTGAATGCTTCTAAAATATCATTTAGTTCCGTAACTCTTTTGTTAGTATTGGGAATAAATATTTCTTTTATTTGCTTAGATTTAATTATTTTTTTGTTCTATTAGTTAAGTATCTCAGGTGTGCTGAATTAGTAGAGTATGAGTTTATTTTTATCTTTTCTAAGTTAATCATAATCTTATGGTGTAGCAATTCTGTATACTTCTTATTGATTTGTGTAAGTTCTTGAACTTGAGTAGCATTACCCTTTTGTATTTCCAGTTTCAATTTATCTGCTTTGTTTTGTAAGTCTAGCATATCTTTATTCCATAACTTCCTTTTATTTATGTACCAGGATAATATCTTCCCATATGTAACTGCTTTTAATGAATCCCAGACATATATTTCTGAAATATCTTCTGTGTAATTTATTTCTAGAAAGTTTTTGATTGTTTCTTCATAAAATTCTTTGAAATCTCTCAATTTTGTGATATAGGAAGGTATCCTAGTAATGGGATTTGAATAAAATGGTGTAAGCTCTATCTCAAAGACTATGGCATTATGATCAGATAAAGGACAATTTATGATTTTGACTTTGTCAATTTTTGTTATTAGGTCATTGGCAACATATATTCTATCAATTCTAGAGTTAGTTTTATATCTATGAGAATAAAATGTGAAGATTAGTGAGTCTGGTTCTGCAAATTCATTTATATCTTTTAAATACAATGTATCTATAAATTTTGATAGTGCTTTAGAGATGGGTTGTTTTCTTCTTTTGGATTTAGAATCTGTATCTTTTTCATTCATTATACAATTGAAGTCTCCTGCCAATATCAGGCTACCCTTAGTTAAATGAATTATCTCTTCAAAATGCTGTTTAACTGTTTTTAATCCTAGTCCTGGGATCCAATATAGATTTATTAACGTATAGATTCTCTTATTTAACTCTATTGAAACTAGACAAAACATACCTGATGTATCTTGATGAGTAGTAATTATTTTAGGTGTTATAGTTGAGTTGCAGTAGTATAGCTACTCCTCTTTTTTTTGTTTTGTATTGAGAGTTTATTAGTACTGTGTAATTATTAATATTTAAGTTGTTTATATCTCTATCTAATAAGTGTGTCTTTTGTAAAAAGACTATTTGTGGTTTATGTAAGTTTATGTACTTGAATAGGCTTCTCCTTTTATTACTATTATTTAGACCATTAACATTTATGGATAAACATTTCATTTCCTAGTTTTGAGTTTGTTTTATGTGTGAGTTTATGTAAATATTGTTTATTCTTAGTTCCATCTTGGATACAGAATTCAAAAAGTTTTTCTTGTATGATTTTTGCATGTTTCTGAGTGACACCAAAGTGATAGAATAAAAAAAAACAAAGAACTTCCAAACTTGTAATTCTTAACCTTAAAAAACCATTCCCTATTGCTATGAGGTAATATACCTCTTCGTTTGGTTAGTGAATCTAACCAAACAACCTTTCTACCCTCACAAATAATATTTCGATCAGTTTCTCTTATCCTCTTAGTTTTAAATAAAGATAATTGAATAATATATTAAGATAATCTAATCAGCTAAAATATATACATATATTCTTTACTCATCTTATTGTAATTCAATAATACTTACTTCTAAGCAGGTTTCAAAAAGGTACAAATATTTAGATTAAGGTAGTATCATTTCAAAATAATTTAGGGTATTAATAAACATCATGTTAAAATCTATAACTGTATATTTCATACATCTGTTGAAAACTATTTACTGACATTACTGTATAATACAGTACCATTGTTGTGCAATTGTTTTAGACTACTCAAGTCCGAAACCAGTGTTTAAATTAATATTTGCAAAGTCATATTGGAATAAAAACATGAATAGTTCTGAAACCACATCATATTTCATGTTTAACATAAACTGAAATGCGATATAATGTATAAGTATATTAATATTTCTTTAGTAGACATTAAATATGTTCCTCTGATTGCATTTTCCAGCTTTTCAATGACAATTCCCATGGCTGGAGACAACAAGATCACAATTTAGACAGCTCCCTTATCCAAGAGACCACTCATAATGTTGTTACCTGATTGAGTGTCTTGTTGCCAACACTTCCATCAACCCTCAGAGGGACCCTGCACAATGAAAACTGACACAGTACAGAGGTAAAACTGCAGCGCACTTGACCACACCCTCAAAGCAAACATCTATGTATATCACACATCAACTCCCACAGCTTAGACTGACACCCAACCAGTGAGTCTATCTGCTGACAACAAGTGCTGGAGATACAATCCTGACCTACTCAACACCAGTAATTCAATCCTATGACTGAACAAAAGTATACTGGAGAACACATCAAAACAATGGAAGCTGCCAAGATTCAAACCACCATGTACGAAAATATTACAGGCCAAAATTCCCAACCCATTTTGCAGCAAAGAGACAAAACGTATTCAAACCATGGGGTAACACCTTTACCACGTCAAAAAGGTGTCCAAGAAGCTTGTTTTTCCTCCAACATCGGAGGACAGCCACGATGATCCAAGCACTGCAAGAGTACCATTTTATCCTGGCAATTGCTTCACGACTGTATATAGAAACATTTAATCCAAATCATTAACTGGCACCACAACAATATTTCTCAGAAAAGCTGTTTTACAGCCAATGACCAGACAGAACGCATCATTGAGAGGATACATTTATCAAATGTCAAGTGCCCCAGCCATAATACAAGTGTCTCCTCAAATCAATCCCCAACGAATCTACTGCCCACCAAACTTGCAGACGAATACTGGCATCCTTTCATGCAGTCACATTGAAACACAAAAATACAGGTCCGCTGATCAGGAACAACCAGGCTCTCAACTGCCAGACAACACACCCGTCTGCAGAAAGGACCAAGAATCATAGTTGCATTGTCAAGCATCCTTGTCCACACTAACAGTAACATGATATACCCGCATACACTAGTATTGTGTCATTCTTGATAATGTAAAAAGCCAGGCAATATTATAAGAAGGGTGAAGCCACAGCCAGGCAACATAACAAGAAGAGCACAGCCGCAGTCACCATTCAGATGAGCAAACGGAACAGCATGAGCCATCTAAGGATGGATAGCCCGTTGAGTACCTGCCACAATGCATGCCCATAATGCATGGCAACCCAGTAACAAATTAGGGTGTGGGCTAAGCCTCTCCCCTTCCACTCAAATCAGATCCAACACAATATGTGTGTAGAACACAGATGCTTCGACAAAGCCCAAAGCCACATGGGATATAAACATTGTATAATTGACACACCGGGTCAAATCCACTGTTGTTATGTTACTCATTATAGTTGCCTATACAATCATTGCTTCCACTTTCTCCATCTAGTATACCATACCGCCATCTAAATGTTTGATTTGCCAAATGCACATCCAACCTTCTTGTTGCATCCCACCTGCCCACCCGAGGGCATACCTTGGCAGCAGGACATCAGTAGTATTCTGCAGGAGCACCAGCGTGGGAAATGGCAACCCTCCCCAAAACAAACCTGTCAGTTGCTTGACATTTACTAGTTTCTTTAGAGAATTTGTAAAACAGCAGTGATTTTATTTGCTGATGATTAATTTCTGCTTTTAAACTCTGCTGTATAAAACATAGTAAGGGATAGCTAAAATGTCTGGAAATCTAAACTGATAGAAAGACAAGCAGATATATGTCCTTATCTATCAAGGTGCTAGAAGACATCAGCAGCCATAAACTGAAAGTGCTTCAAAAATAAATATCTGTGTATATTTATATGAACCTTTTATATTATTTATGTTTCCTTAGAAGGAATTTAGGTTTCTGTATCTTTAAATGTGAACCTAGCTTATTTTCTGACTAGACGTCAATTAGAAAGAGTCAGGGGATGGCGTACACAAGTAAATGCGACAAGCAATAAGTAACTCAAGTTTCTAGTGATGTTTGTGGCTGTTAAATTGTCTCGAGAACCAAGCAGGAAAAGGTATGTGTTTTTCTTTTTCTTTTCCCTCCTCTTATTTGGTGACAAACTCATGTAGTGGCATAAGCACTCTAGTTTACGGAGTAGTGTTCACAACTGTCAAACTTTGCATTTTAAACATGCTATGCCTTATTTCTCTACAAAGCAAAGACAACAGGATATCTAAGCTAGTCACAAGCATCTTTCAACTCCGGATGTCTGGAGCCACAACACACATGACTTATAGCCTCAAAATATCACTTAAAACATATTTTTTCACTGGACTATATCAGTATGTGCATATGGGTCAAAGGCAGAACATCTTTTAAGATTATTTAAAGTAGTCTTATGATACATCCTAACTGAAATACTTCATTTCAAAAGCAACACATTTCTGCCCAGCATTAGCGTTTATCCAAACAGGGACACTTTTAACTTATAAAAAGTAGTACTATCAGGGATGTAACTGATAATAAGTTATATAGCAGCCATTACTATACCTATTAAGCAATATAACCATATACTGATTAAAGTATTATAAGTTAATGAAGATTTAATAAAAGAAGAGAAAAATAAAAACAACAAAACACAAAGAGAGAAAATAAATAAATAAATAAATAAATAAACTATTTGGGAACATTATTATGCATTGATTACTCTGATTAAGAATATGAAAATAATAGATGGATAATAATGAAAAATAGAGTAATGTTTAAATTATGCTTAGTATATTGATGTGATTTGAGATAAATGTATTTACATTTATGCTAATTTTGACATTTAAAATATAATTGAAAACAGTACCTGTTTTGGTGTAACTTGAAGACAGTAAGAACTTTTCTTTTGTTGTTAGTATTATTATTTAGATTTTTACAGAATATAACATATGTAAGATTATTTGTCCTTTAGTTTTTTTTCTTTTGCTCAACAGTTTTCCAATTATTTACTTCAGCATTTCTCTTGATTGTACTTATTGTCCAGTCCATAGATTCTTCATGTGTTAGGATGTTGTTGTTGGTAAGGTATTTTATTGCTGAATCTACTGTTTCAAAGATTTTTATTCCATTTGGTAGAAAAACTTTCAGTCTTGCTGGAAATAAAAGATGGACTTTCAGTTGCTTTTTCTTCAAGGTTTTTTTATTGGTAGAAATTCTTTTCGTTTTGAAACCACCTTTGTAGAATAATCATTGTCAAATCTTATTAATGAATCATTGTATTTGATGGGAGAATTTGCCCAAGCATTTCTTAATATAAGATCTTTATCTTGTGTAGAAAAAAGTCTCACAATTATAGATCTCGACTTGTTCTTACCCGGAGAAGAAGCATTTCCAGAAGCTGCTAGTGATCTATGCCCGTTCTATACCATATGAAAGAGCTTCAGGTATTTTTGTTACATCTGGTATCCAGGTGGTAAGAAAGTTTATCATATTGTCCCCTTCAGATTTTTCTGGTAGACCATATATTCTAATATTATTTCTTCTTGTTCGGTTTTCCATATCATCAAGCTTTTCTAGTAAATATGTATTCTGTTGAAGTAAGAATTCAGTTTGTTGTTCTTCTATTTGGACTCTAGTGTCAATGTCACTTAATGACTGTTCAATAAGTGATATCTGTCCTTTCTGCTGTGTAAACATTTCTTGAAGCTGTTCCAGTTGTTGTGAGCACTTTTCTTTAAAAGTATCTATTTTATTGTCCATCTTGTCGATTTTTATTGTAAGTTCCTGTATATTTGTAATGAGAGACTGCAGGTCTTTTTTGAGAGAAGAGTCTTGTGCTGTATTCCTTAGATGACTCATGCTGTAAAGCTGATATTGGTGCTGATTTTCCAGTAATTAATTTGACAGGAATTATTCAAGTTCTGACAATAAAATTTTTCTTATAGATGCTCAGAGTTATTAGAAATAAGTTAGTAATAAAAATTTCTTCAAATTAAATATTATTTTGTAAAATTCCCGTCAGGAATTGTATTGAGGTAAGAGAGCTGAAATGAAGTGCAGCTATCAGTTCAGCATCCTAGCCACGCCCCCATGGAAGATTTTTTGATGACATATTTATTTTTTTGGAGGAAATGAGTTAGAGCTGAACCAGTTTTTTGAATATCTAAATAGGAACACTTCTTTTTTGAGATTTATTATGGAACAACACAGTAATAGAATGAATTTTTTGGACATTCTTATAACCAAAGATGATTCACTGAAAAAGTTTACTACCACCATTTACAGAAAGCCCACATATTCTAACACTCTCCTACATTTTGAAAGTGGGCACCCTGACTTTCAAAAAAGATCTTTGGTTAAGGGCCAATGTGTGCGGTTAGCATGGATGGTCAGTGACCTAGAAATGTATATTGAAGAATGGGAAAAGTTAAGGGGCATGTTACTAAGGAGGGGATACCCGAACAGTTTCATTGAACCAGTTTTGTGTGAAGTTACAGAAAAGAGTTAAAGGACACATCTTTCCACTGTTAAGCTCAGAGGAAAGGGACAACAGTAGTCATAAAAAGGTTGATGTGGGGTCAAGGAACACAAACGAGTTTAACAGGGCCTTTATTCTGACCTACAACTTGCAGTTTTATGACATAAAAGATATTTTAAAAAATAATTGGTTTATATTCAAAAGTGACAAAGAGGTCCTTAAAAATGTTGGTGACAGACCACGTGTCATATACAAAAAAGATGCATGTGTCAAAGATTTGTTGGAAAGAAATAAAGAGGGGAATAAAAACTATAAGAAAGGTAAGATGTTAAAATGTGGACACTGTAACCAATGTGCCAATGTATTAGAAACAGAAAAAGTTTTTATTCCAAGGTATGGTACGGTTCAACTAAATTTCAAGTTGAATTGCAACAGTATACACATTGTATATGTCACCCTACGTCAAGGCTGTGAAAGTGTTTACATGGGGAAGACCAAGAAAGCGTTTAAAGTTCGTATTTACCAACACATGTATGACGTCAGGAAGGGTAATGAAAAGAATGCATTGGCTGTACTTACTGTTTTAAACCAGATCACAAGTTTACATTTGTAGCCATTGATCAAGTAGTACCTGACAGTAGGGGGGGGGGGTGACTGAAGGAATTGTTTCTAGAATTCAAAGAATTCATGTGGCAACTTAGAGTGGATGCCACTAACCCGCCTGGACTGAATGATGTAATTTCTCTCTCCAGCTATTTAAAATTAAAAGCTGAACTTTATTTTTTTTGGGGGGGGGCACATGTATATTCCTCTGGCAACACAGTAACATTTGCTTATTTTAAGTACATAATTTATTTTTGAGAAAATGTATTTTGGATTGTACTTTATTTTAATTTTGAGATAGGGGCTGATGGGATATATGCAATGTGTAAATAAAGAAGTATGGCTTTAATGCATTTTATAAGGTGAAATTTAACTATGTATAATAACAACTAAAACAACAGTGATTTTTAGGTGCATTTTGCTTTAATGACATGTGACTTAGCCTGGCTATAAAAGGAAGTGATGTATGAATAACTCCTGTTTTAAATTGAAGAAGTCAAGTGTAACAACAGACGAAAGCGCTAATTAAACTTTGTATCCAGTTTCACCGGCCAGTGTTCATTTTCTTTACATTACTGGTTTGATCTGTGGTTGTTGGCTGATACTGTTTAAAGAATAAATAGTAGAAATGCAATTCATAATCCATTTAGAGAGAGTAATCCTTGACACTGCCTGACCTAAATGATTGGGTGAGAAGGATATGAATAATTACTCAGAATTTCAATGTTTCTTTGTCCTGGTAAACAGAAACATGATTACCTATGAACATCAAGGAGATACAACATATATTCACCCTTGTTGGAATGGTTTGGGAAGAAAACTAGTAAATGGATAGTCTGGTTGATATTTGTCTCTATAGCCACTTTAGGCATGAAGGAAGGGTTAGTTCTTAAGGATACCCTATCCTTATGGAAAATAATGCACAGTGACTTGAAAGACAATGCCTGCAATTCAGATACCTTTTTTGCAGAGGTTATAACTACAAGGAAAAACTGTTTTCCATGAAAAAACTTTATATTGCAAGAATCAGCTGGTTTGAAAGGTTTTTGAGTGAGACCTTGTAAGACAATAGTCAGGTCCCAACCTGGCTAACAACAAGAAAAACAATGTTCCTACTTAAGAGGGCAGCTATAAGGTACCCTAAAAGTTATAGACCAATAGCTTGCCTTCCGACAATGTATAAACTATGCACTGCAATTGATGCCGACAAAGTTTATAGTCATTTAAAAGAAAACTCAATTATGGCAATAGAACAAAAGGGCAATAAAAGAAAGTCATATGAAACAAAGGATCATTTGTTGTTAAATAAAGTCACAGTGGAGAACTGTAAAAAGGGGAAGAATCTAAGTATGGCATGGATTGACTTCAGAAAAGCATTTGACAGCATCCCACATTCGTGGATAAAAGAGTATTTAAAAATGTATACGATACATCCTGCACTGATAAACTACATCACAGCAACCATGAAACAGTGGCAAACTACTTTGCAGTTAAGCCATGATAAAGGACAAATTATTATTCCAGGGATAAATGTTTGTTCCTCTTTTGCCTTTTCTTTAACCCACTAAGCTTTCTGCTTAAGATTTTAGGTCATGGCTAAAATTTGGCTCACAGAAAGCAACAAAGTGTAAAGGCTTCTTCATCTTCTCTTTGCTGATGATTAAAAACTGTATAGTTCATCAGATAAAGAACTGAAAGCACTCCTGCAAGTAGTCAAAATGTTTTCAGATGTTATAAGAATGTCATTTGGTCTTGAAAAATGTACAAAAGCAGCCTTTAAAGCAGGAAAGCTGCAGCACCAAGAAAACCTCAGTTTAGGACAAGAATGTGATATAAAATAACTTGAGCAGGAGGGAGTGTATAAATATTTATAAATACTTTGGAACTGATGAAAGATCAAGAATAAAACATGAGCAAATGTGAATAAAACTTAGTAAGGAATATTTTATAATATTTAAATTATTCTTGAAAACAGCGTTGACATCTAGGAACAAAATTCAAGCTATACACCAATTTCCTCTTCCTGTCCTAACTTACAGTTTTGGAGTGATTGACTGGCCCCAAAAGGTGTTGGATAGATTAGACAGGAAAACAAGAAGGATGCTTCATGCTCACCAAATGATTTATTAAAATCAGTGCATATCAAGATTATATATTCCCCGCTCTGAAGGAAGGATGGGCCTCCTTGAAACTGATTACAGGTATAGATCTGCAATTGTGGGACTGCATACATATCTCAAGACTCAAATATAGTGATTTTGGAAACATGACGAGAATAAATCTAAGATGACTTCCCTTCTTAGTCTAACTGAAGCACATCGGCGTCAAGCGGGAATGGAAATCAAATCAGAAGTAGATAAAAATCAGGCAGCTACTGAATGTGCCAAAACAAAAGAAAAAATATAAGGTGAAGGATCAGATGAGAAGGCAAAACATTTAGAAAATGTGTAAATATAGGTGCAAGTATAGAAAACTCCTGAAAAAAAACATGTTGATCAGGATCACATGCAGGAATGGTTAAGGAGAGGCTAATTCAAATCAGAAATTCAAAGGTTAATATTGGCAGCCCAAGATAGTGGGCTATGTACATATTGGTTTACAAAGTCCATTGAACATGGAGAAACAGACAACTGTAGGTTTTGTAAAACAGGATTGGAAATAGTCACTCACCTCATTGCTGGTTGTGATATACTAATGGCAGAAGGATTGTATACTGAAAGGCACAATCATGTGGCAAGACTGTTGCACTGGGGATTGTGCAAACATTATAATATTGAATTATCTGAAGAAACACTGGCAGCATGAGCCACAAAGCATCATAGAAAATTAAGTCTACATCATATGGGATCAGCCATTACCAACAGTTCAAAAGATAGATGCGAGAAAAGACAGATATAGCGGCCCATGAAAAGAAGACAGAAGTAGCATTAATCATTGAAATCACTACACCCAGTGACTACAGTGTCTTGCGTACAGAGAGACACCAAGTCATAAAATATCAGGATTTGGAGGCAGAAATGAGAACAATGAGACAGTTCCAATAGTAGTAGGAGCAATGGGTCTTATAAAAAAGAATCAATACATCTAACTCCATACGAACTGCAGGAGGAGTCATTACTGGGTACATTGCAGGTGCTGCAAAGAGCACTTCTGGTAATATCAAAAATTGCAACAATGCTAATTTCATTATCTTTAATTATACTTTAACTTAGGATTGGGATCCATTCCTTTCATGGTATTAGAAACCCAAAAGATTTGGAGAAATTAAAAAAAGAAGAAGGATCTTTGATTGATGGCCTAAGTAAAAAGACTCCTTTCATAAAAGCTTTACATAGCTTGGATGAAAAGGTAGAATCTCTTCCAATGTGAAAATTTGAAATTGTTGCCAGTTGCAACTTTACAGTACAGAAACTAGCTCCATCCTAGAAAACTGAAGCTAGAAAAAGGAGTATATCCAATACGGAGGCTGAAAAAGGATCAACATTTTGTTTGGAGGCTTTGTTTAAGGTGGAGGTGGGATTACATCAAGGATCAGCTTTGAGCCCTTTCTTATTTGCAATGCTGATGGACAGGTTGACAGAGGAGGTCTGACAGGAGTCCCCGTGGACTATGATGTTTGCAGATGACATTGTGATCTGTAGTGAGAGTAGGGAACAGGTGGAGGAGACCCTGGAGAGGTAGAGATATGTTCTAGAGAGGAGAGGAATGAAGGTCAGCAGGACTAAGACAGAATATTTGTGTGTGAATGATAGAGGAATGGTGAGGATGCAGGGAGTAGAGCTGGCAAAGGTGGATGAGTTTAAGTACTTGGGATCAACAGTTCAGTGTCATGGTGAGTGTAGAAGAGAGGTGAAGAAGAGAGTACAGGCAGGGTGGAACGGGTGGAAAAGAGTGTCAGGAGTGATTTGTGACAGATGGGTACCAGTAAGAGTGAAAGGGAATGTCTACAAGAGGGTAGTGAGACCAGCTATGTTGTATGGGTTGGAGACTGTGGCATTGACAAAAAGGCAGGAGTCAGAGCTGGAAGTGGCAGAGTTAAAGATGTTAAGATTTGCACTGGGTGTGACAAGGATGGACAGGATTAGAAATCAGTATATTAGAGGGTCAGCTCAGGTTGGACGGTTTGGAGACAAAGTCAGAGAGGTGAGATTGTGTTGGTTTGGACATGTGCTGAGGAGGGATGCTGGGTATACTGGGAAAAAGATGCTAAGGATGGAGCTGCCAGGTAAGAGGAAAAGAGGAAAGCCTAAGATAAGGTTTATGGATGTGGTGAGAGAGGACATTCAGGTGGTTGGTGTGACACAGCAATATGCAGAGGACAGGAAGAAATGGAAACAGATGATCTGCTGTGGCGACCCCTAATGGGAACAGCCAAAAGAAAAGAAGATTTTGTTTGGAGGCTCAAATTGAGAATCTTTCCCACTTGCTACTGTAAATCTTTTTTGTAGAAGGTTTCTGAGAAGCAAGAATGATCTTTTGGACTGGTGAGGCTAGCCTGGACTTTGTTAGAATCATTTGGAGAGGAGAAACTAAATGGTTAAATGAAGGGACCGGATATTGGGGAGCTGATGTTCTGATGGCTGAGAGATCAGATCCTGATTATGATCCAATAACTAAGGAGGATATTTGTGATGAGAATGCAGAACGGGGAACCAAACCTGACAAGGCCAGAAGGGGGCAATGAGAATTAGTGAGCTCTTCAATCTGATGGCTTTCTGTAGAACTCTTGGGATCAGAGGTATTGGAGAATAAGCATATAAGAGACCTGAAGGCCAGTTGTGGACTACAGCATCTCTGGAGGATTCCCCAACTGGGGGGATCAGAGCAAAATACCTGTTGCACTTGTTTAGGGGAGAAGCAAACAGATTGCAGCAAGGTTGACCCATCGGCTGAAAATCTGGTTTGCTACTGATTGATTGAGGGACCACTAGAGCAGGCTCAGAATGGACCTGCTGAATCTGTCTGCTAGTATGTTGGTCTCTCTGGGAATGTGAGTTGCAAAGAGCAAGCGGTTTGAAGATGTTGCCCATTCCCATACTCTCATGGCCTCTCTGCACAAGGGATATTAATGAGTTCCCCCCGTTTGTTGATGGTACCAGATAACTGACATGTTGTCTGTATGAACTGCTATCGTCCCCAGAGGGAGGCAGTTGTGGAAGGCTTGTAACATCAGGATCACTGTTCTTATCTCTAGAACATTTATATGCAATTTGGCCTCTGTCGGGGACCATGTGACTTGGACCATTCTTCCCTTATAATGCCCCCCACCCCAACAGGGAAGCATCTGTGGTCACTGTGGCTGTGTAAGGAGGAAGAAAAAAAGATCTGCTTAGATATAGGTCACCTGATAACATCCACAACCAGAGATGGCATTTGCACACTGGGGTTAGTTTGATAGGAACCAATAAAGGATGGAATAGAATGGACCACTGAATTGCAAGGGTCCATTGCAGTACTTGCATGAACAACTTGCTAAAGGTACCAGAAGTATTGCTGCTGATATCAAACCTAGCACTCTCAGAATTAGCCATACAGGAGGAGCTGGCATGTCCATAAATGTCTGAACTTTTTGCCCAGAGATATAACCCTTTGCTGAGGTAACACTGCTATTTGTGCAATTGTGTTCAATCGCATTCCTATGAACTCCATGTCTTGCACTGGAGTTCAGTTTGACTTTGCCAGGTTTATCATGATTCCCAGTTGGTTGAAGGTCTGCAGTAGATAATCTGTTGCTTGGAGGAGTTAGTGCTCTGTTGGTGCTGTAATGAGCCAATCATCCAAATATGGATGCACCTAGAATCCTTGCAGTCTTAGGTGAGCTGCTACCACTGCCATACACTTGATTAATTCCTGGAGGCTGTGGTGAGGACAAAGGGCAGGACTCTGAATTGATAATGATTGGCTCCCAGCCAGAAGCGCAGCTGTCTTTTGGACTTTCTGTCGATTTTCATATGATAGTGCACGTCCTGGAGATCTACAGAGCGCATCCATTCATCCTTGTGCAGAACCTGCAAGATGAACTGGACCCTGACCATCGAAAGCTTTGACCTCTTGGCATACAGATTTAGCATGCTTAGATCCAATATGGGTCATAGGTCCCCTGCCTTTTTTGGCACCAAAAAGAAGCACAAATAAGTTCTGGACCCTTGTTGTTGGGTCAGGAACTTTTAGATGACTCTTTTTTTTCTGCAAGGTTTTGAACTTCTTGAAAGGCAAACTCCCTCTAACTGGGTTGTAAGTCAGGGAGATTCATCCTGGGACTTGGAGGTGGAAGGGAAAAGGAAATGTAGTAATCTTTGGATATTATGCTTAGCACCCAGAGGTCATTTGTTAGATTTGTCAAGGCATCTGAGTGCAATGATAGATGGTCCCTGACTGCCTCCATAGTAGAACAGTTGGACAGTGCTTCAGGAGTGCTGTTAGGGCTTGTCACAGAAGGGATCTCTGAATCCCTGGATTTGTGGACCCCCTCTGCCTTTTGGGTGACATCTGATATTAAAATCCTCTTCATCTTCCACTGGAAGCATAATTTTCCTGAAGATGTTGGAAAGAATTTTGAGATTTTTTGAACCAAAATTTCTTAGCCCCTCATTGATTCCTTGAGAAGATCCTTTGATGGGTAGAAAATTTGATCCCTACTGCAGACAAAGTTTTTCCCTCCTGCTTGTTGTGGGTGAGAGTTTTCTTGATAGATGGTCCAAGTTGTGGGTGAGAGTTTCCTTGACAGATGATCCAAAAAGGGAGGAACTATTGAAGGGGGATTAGTGAAAGACACCTTAAAAGGTTCTGCAAAGTGGCACAGCCTCATCCAGGCATGCCTCCTCAAGGCTATGCCTGTTCCAGCTGCTCAAGAGGTAACCTGTGCAGCATTAGAGATTAATCTCATCAAGGAATTTGCTAGGGAAGAAAGATTAGCCAATTGGGGAGACACCTTCTTTAAGTCCTCATCTGACAAGGTCTCTGTACGAGATCTGGTTAGCTCTTTGACCAAGTATCTTTGTATGCAAGTAAAATTGACCAGGTAGTTCAAAGCTCTCAGCCCAAACGTAGCTGAGTCTTAGATGGCTTCCCATGTCTGTCCAAAGCCTGGGACTCCCTGTTCTAGGGATGGACTGTGGAGCTCTACTCAGCCAGCTCTTTCTTTGTAGCTGCCAATGCCACAATAGCAGCAATGGGCACACCTTTGTTCCAATGAAGTCTGCCACTAGATGGGTTAGATACTTGTATGAACATCTTGGAATAGGCTCCATGGTATTGGGCTCCTTCCACTCCTGGCAGGAAACTAGATCAATAAGTTTATCTGCTGGGGGGGGGGGGATCCAGGACGTAGATGGGCCAGCCCTGAATGCCTCCAGAAACACTTACTCCTCAGAAGAGGGAGGTTGGGAGGACCATACACCTCTTAGTTTCAATATTTCCAGGATGTCTCCAATGGAGACATCTCCAGGCAGAGGTATGTGGATTCCTCTTCCTCATTAAACTAGGTGTCCTTGGTTAAGGACTCCATAGGGGAGTCTAAGTGCCTCCTCTTGCACTTTTTCTTGCAATATACCTCCCCTGTGGGAGGTTCAGGGGAAAAATCGGAAGATATAGGGACCCCCTGGGGGGTAGTAGTAGTCTGAAGGCTAGTTTGGGGAGGCTGACCTAGGACAGGATGGATGAGCTCAGGACTCAGAAGAGATGTAGACCAGGTAGGATCCAGGAGAAGAGGGGACACATATCTAGGTCTAGAGAAAGTCCTCCCTACCACCCAAAAGGCTGATGGACTCAAGGAAACCCTCTCCTTCTCTCCCAGAACCAAAGCTACCTGAGGCTGGGGGAAAAGAGTAAAATATACCCTGAATCTGAAGCCTCCAGATAGTATCAGACCCCAAGCTGTCGAAAGCTGATGCTCATAGGGGAAGGGACAGATCCAACAAGGTTAGACCCAATGCATGTCCCCTGGAGTCGGCACCAAAATCTCAGAACCAAGCTCCACTCTGCTCTGATAGCATCAGAGCCAAGCCAGTCTGGGACCTTGACAGAGTTGAGGAAATCATTATCCTTGGATCCGTTAATGACTCTCTCAGAGAAATTAGATCCTGTGATTCCAAATCAATAGGTTGGACTGGAAGAGAAGCATGTAGAGAAGGTGCTAGAGATCTCATGGATCCTGGACAGAATGAAGATGGCAAAAGTATCTGTGCTTTGAGAAAGCTCTGCATCATCTTGTCCATATCTGATTGAAGAAGGTTCCAAGGTGACCTAGAGGAGGCTGAGGAGTGCTTGGATCTTGTCAGTGATGATATTTTGGAGGTAGGAACTGGGGATGCATGTTTTGATACCAAACTAGTGTTCAGCTCTGAGATCTCAGACCCTAAGCTGTTGGATTGGAGGATGACGTTCTTGGAGTAGGAGACTCTATAATGAGCATAGTCAGACCTGATAAAAATAATGGATCCATAGTCTTATTTGAAGCCAGCTTCAGATCAGAGCAGACTATCAGATCTAAAGGCACTTCAGATGTACTTGGATCCAAGAACTTTGGATCCAGTGGCCTTTGCTTTCTCTCCACATAGGAAGAAGCTCCCGAGGAAGCTGAGGAGGCTCTTCTTTTAAGTTTCTTAGAGCTCGATGACTTGGGGCAAACCTCTCAACTGTACAGATTTTCGCAGAACGTCCAGATTTTTGCCTCATATTTTTGGTCTATTTATCATAAAAATTGTAGTTTTCTGGCAAATCATTGGCAAATTATTGAAGGTTGAACTCAGAAAATAATATCAGACAGTTGAGTTTCAGACGTCATACCCTTCAGAAAATTCTTGCTAAAGCAAAACCTGCTATTCTATCAATTTTCTAAGTTTGTAGGAGCAATATTTAACAAAGTGTCCCTATTTGTTGGCCCTTGTCCTCCCATTTTTGATGGCTTTGTCCATAGTTCTTGCTCTAAGAGGTTGAGAAGTATGCTTTGGGGGAGTTTGAGCTGCAGAAGCAGGCAAAATCCTCTTCAAGATTAACTTATTCCGGCAGTCCAAGAGAGAGAACAGGTTGAAGACCACACATATAGAACAGTCAGCCTGCAGATTGGAACCCAGACAATAGACACGCTTCTTCTGAAGGGGATCCATATATATATATATATATATATATATATATATATATATATAAAATTTCTCACCCCTGGTACCCAAACCACTGTTTTTGCTTCTCACAATATTTCACTTATTATTTACTTCAGGGGCATAATTCTCAGTCCAAATCACATACCAATGTGACTTTCCTTAACTCACCTAACCATTTCCAATTTTCCTGATATACCTCTTGGTCATATGTGTTGGTCTGTTGATGAACAAACCTAAATTATTTGAATTGGTTTCCAGAGACAACATACCATTAAACTTCCTTCAGCATGGTATATCTTCATTTCTTATAGAATTCATTTTACCCCTTAACTATAGCATTACAAAAATATATTTACCTTTACATTGTAAGCATGCCATATGCCCATTTTCTGCATAAAACAGGCCAAATCTAAAATAATTCTACATCCAATTTTAGACCCATCGTTATCCTTTCTCCTCTAACTAAGCTCCTAGAAAAAGACTAGAACCAAAGCCTAATCTGGTGGAAAATTACCTCTAGGACAGCACTGGTTTCATCCACATCACGGTGTTGCTATCATTCTTGCCTTAGTGACATTGTACATTCTGAACTAAAACAGATGCAGTGGTTGTGGATTTATATTTTTCTCTGTCTAAAGTATTTGCTATTCAAACACTTTTTCCTTAGAAACCAGCTCATATCTACTGATGTTTGCAGATGACATTGTGATCTGTAGTGAGAGTAGGGAACAGGTGGAGGAGACCCTGGAGAGATGGAGATATGCTCTAGAGAGAAGAGGAATGAAGGTCAGCAGGACTAAGACAGAATATGTGTGCGAATGAGAGGGAGGATAGAGGAATGGTGAGGATGCAAGGAGTAGAGGTGGCGAAGGTGGATGAGTTTAAATACTTGGGATCAATAGTTCAGAGTAACGGTGAGTGTGGAAGAGAGGTGAAGAAGAGAGTACAGGCAGGATGGAGTGGGTGGAGAAGAGTGTCAGGAGTGATTTGTGACAGACGAGTACCTGTATGAGTGAAAGGGAAGGTCTACAAGAGGGTAGAGATACCAGCTATGTTATATGGGTTGGAGACAGTGGCATTGATAAAAAGGCAGGAGTTTGAGCTGGATGTGGCAGAATTAAAGATGTTAAGATTTGCACTGGGTGTGACGAGGGTGGACAGGATTAGGAATAATTATATTAGAGGGTCAGCCCAAGTTGGAAGGTTTGGAGACAAAGCCAGAGAGGCACGATTACATTGGTTTGGACATGTGCTGAGGAGGGATGCTGAGTATACTGGGAAAAAGATGCTAAGGATGAAGCTACCAGGTAACAGGAAAAGAGGAAGGCCTAAGATAAGGTTTATGGATGTGGTGAGAGAGGACATGCAAGGTGGTTGGTGTGACAGAGCAAGATGCAGAGGACAGGAAGAAATAGAAACAGGTGATCTGCTGTGGTGACCCCTAACGGGAACAGCCAAAAGAAGATGATGATGATATATATATATATATATATATATATATATATATATATATATATATATATATATATATATATATACATACATATATATATATATATATATATATATATATATATATATATATAACATTAATCGGTTCTTAGTTATTTAATTAGTATGCATTATGTTGTAAAGCAATTGATGTGTTTCTTATCCCAAGCAGTTCATCTATTCATTTTCACCCCATGGTGTGCTTGAAAGGCCTATTCTGGTTAAAAGGTATTTTTTTCTCTTTGTTAATAACCTATATTCCTTCTGTAATCCTGCATCATTATATCAGTAAGTTAATTACTCTACCATTATTTGCTATTTGTTCTATACCATTGGCTGAGGCATTGATTTTTTTTAGCATTTTTCCAGAAATATATATTTATAGATGCAGACAATATCGCTATGAAATCACCATAAAGACTATAAATTACACTTAAAAATCACAGGTATAATTCTTGGATTTGATCTCAGGAAAATATAATTACATGTTTTTTTTGAAAACTGAAAATCAGTATCCCTACAGATGGCCAAAGAGAAATTCCCCATCGTCATGTGCTAGAACCACAAGGCTCTGAGAAAGACATCATTGAATGTTGTTTTCAATAGGAAATCATTGCTGTGTGATTTCCAAGTGTGCACTGGCAGCGATTCCCTTCCATTCTTTTGGGAGAGTCTTCCCTCAACTGTGGGACTAGTATATACATATATATATATATATATATATATTTATATATATACATATATATATATATATATATATATATATATACATACTATATATATATATATATATATATATATGTGTGTGTGTGTGTGTGTGTGTATGTATATGTGTATACACACACATATATATATATATATATATATATATATATATATATATATATATATATATACACATTTGGGGTACAAGGGGACTTACACCTTTGCAAAAAAACAATTTCAATTAACTTTTTCTCTCCTTGTATTTCAGGCACATGCTAGGGATTTTGTCATTAGTGGAAATAATACTATTACTTTATTCACCTTTAGCCTTCCTTTAATTCTTTTTAGAGTAGATTAAATGAATCCAGCCTTGTGATAAAAAAATCCAGAATAAAATGCATGCTAATCATACCAAGCACAAGCTGCTCTGGTGACATAGAGGGATAATGCCCTGACTACATCCCTGCTGACCCAGGTTTGATTAGTGGCTCAGACTCAGGCAACTGATGGAGCAGCAGAGAAGGGATGAACATGTCAGTCATAGGAGGGAGGGTGCTTAGTTATATTTTCCCTAAGGAGATGTAGCCTCTAAAAAGGAGAGTTGCCCTCAGATGTAATCAATGAGTGTGTGGGGGTGGGAAAGGGAGTGGGTAGAGCATAAACAAACAAAAAAAAAAGCATGCACAGATGAACTGAGCCACCAGAACACCAGGAGGATACACAACCAACAAATCAGAGTAAGTTCAGGAGGGGGTGGGGTGGAAGAGTAGCTGATTTATCCTGCACGGTTATGGGATATAGGGGGCTGGGCTGGCAATGATGAGGTCTGTGGGGACCAATAAAAAAAAATCATACCAATTACAAAATATCAGGCAGAATGTTACTTATCTAAATATACTCTATGTGTAAATCATTGTTAAAATCTTAGCTCCCTACCTAGAAAAGATCTGGGGTAGAGCTACTGAGTGCTGAGGAAGCAGAATTTGTTAATTTATCAGACAAGATTTCAACAGTAGTATACATTTTGGCTGAAGTAAAGCATGTTCAGGGCCCTTGGATTTTAGGCATCCCTTGAAGCCAAAAAGGCTTTTAGAAAAGAAAGCTGGGTATTTGTTTTACTAGTCTTGATGTTATGAGTTTCCTAGTTTACTTTACTACTTGGATAAAGGGTTTATATTCCTCACTACCAGGTAAGATTAAAGCTAATGCAATTTTCTTGTCACCTTCTTCTTTCACTTCTGGAACCAGGCATGAATGTACTCTGTCCACCATTCTATTCAGCTTAACTTCTGACCTTTATTAAGGACTGATTGTAAATAGCAATTTAAGTATGTCTATAACTGTGGGAAGATACATTCAAAATATTGATATACTGAAACTTTGACAGCTGACAGCTGTACAGTGCTGCACAGAATGTCGAAGCATTTAAGGCCAACTGAATTTGCTATCAGCTTTTTTTCACTACAAAATATATTGGCATGTTGTACTAGATTGGAGTACAGTGGGGACTGTTTTTTGCCCTTTTCCTGCTGTTGTGTGATGTCCGAGTTGATATATATAAGTATTAATGGGGGGGTGAAGGGTACACAGATGTTTGCTCTCTTGTATAGAACATGTTTTCAGCATTTTGGGGGGTTTTCGTATTTCAACCTTTTGTGGTCAATGCTTCAGTGTCTGGTGTCTTGGAGTATCAATATTTTGAATGTATTGTTGGGTGCTGTCCTATCAAATTATTGGGCTTATTCAGATGACATTCTATTGAGTTCACCAGTAAATTTCCTTACTGTAATCTTAAAAATGGCAGATTTCAACAGCATTTTTTTCTGTTAAACATTTTATTTATTTATGTGACATTTGTTGACCAGGTTAGTCCAACTGAGCCAAAGCCCTTTTTCAGCAAAGACCCGGGAGAAAAGTTCCGCAAGTAGTACAAACATATGATATAAAATGATATAAAAATGATATACACAAAAAAATGAAGTAAATAATATACAATAATAGTGGTTGTGGCATCAGAGTTATGTACAAGTTTATATACAAAGCTAGTGCAATCATAAAATGAGTGGATCAATAGCATACTCTTGGAATATTTTACAAGGATAAGAGCTGACTGATAAATAGTAACTTAGGTGTAAAGCAAGTATGAGTAGAGGGTTTAAAAGAAACATGGAGTAGTTGAAAAACTCACTGTACAACTTTAGAGTAAAGATAAGAGAAAGAAAAGGAAGTAGGAGAGAGAGCGCAGCAGAGTAGAGGGTAGACAGTCAAGGAGGATAGTTACAGTGACAGATCCGTGCACTGTTATGGAAGTTTTTGGTAGCAGTTTTGAACTGTTGTGAGTGTTTCTAATATCCAGCGGAACTTTATTCCAAGATTGGGCAGGAGAGTAGCTGTAAAAGTTTTGACTCATTCTGATTTTAGGTTTGTAGATTTGAAGAAGCTTTTGGTTGGAGTTTCAGAGAGGCCTAGGAGGGGAATAGAGACGGACAAGTGAGGCAATGCCAGAACAGAAAGAGGGTAGATACAATATAAAATGTATGATCTGAAGCTGAGAGAGAAGTAGTTGATGGGGAAATTCTTGCCAGTTTAAACTTTTAAGAGAAAGACAGTGGTGAGTGTAGTAGGACTGATCAGCAGTGAATCTGGCAGCTTTGATGTAGGTGGTGTCTAATTTTGATTAGAGAGTGGTCTGAAGGTTAGTTAGGATTTGTGCTCCATAGAATAGGCTTAGAAGAAGGTATGCATGAGATAGTGAGATTTTAGCTTTGTTAGACAAAATGTTTTTATTTCTATAGAGGGGTCAGCTTTTTGGTGTGTTTTCTTGATGTTGTTGATAGCATGCCGGTCAAATTTCAGATGGTCATCAGTGATGACCCCCAGAGGCTTGGTGTGAAATTCAACTGTGATAGGTGTGTTGTTACGAGAAGAGGCTGAGAAGGAAGATTTAAGATGGTTTAAAGTTTTGGGAATAAACAGCAGGAGTTTAGTCTCTTTAGGATTTAGAATTAGATGATTCTTAGTGAGCAAGTTTACAATGGATAAGAAAGATTTTTGTGTGATGGTATCTAAGTCTGAGAGGAAACCAGGTATGGTGATGACTGTGCAGTCATCTGCATATTGCAAGAGTGATGACTTTTGGGTAGGATGTATATAATAGATTGGTAAAGATGTTAGAGTTATGGGCCAGAATAGATCATTGCGGTACCCCTATCTTGACAGGTAGAGCAGGAGATATTGTAGAGAGCCATTTAACAGATTGGAGTCGGTCATTGAGGTAACTATCAAACCAGGAAATTGTTGAAGTCGATAGATTTAGGTTAGAGAGTTTGGGCAACAGCAGGGGGTGGGAAATAGTGTTGAATGCTGTGGAGAGATCTAGGAATAGACATGAGACGTTTGTTATTGTCTTTGGCTTGGGATATAGTGTTGATGAAGGATATGAGGGCGGTTGAGGTGCTATGTTTTGGGCAAAAGCCATGTTATGTAGAGGTAAGTAAGTTTTGTTGTAACAGGTAGTCCAGGATTTCTTTGTGTACACATTTCTGTAATATTTTGGAGAGAGAGGGTAGGATAGCTATTGGCCTGAATTTGGCAAGTTCTGAGGAGTTACCTACCTTGTGAATGGGTGAGGTGTAGAATTGTTTCCAGATTGTGGGAACTTTATATTCAGTAATGGAGCAAATGATAACTATAGAGATGGGGACAGCAAGTGAGTTTTCTGCTTTCTGAAGAATGAGTGGAGGTAGATTATCAACTGAGGGAGAGCAGGGTTTCAGTTTAAGAAGCAAAGATTTAATATAGTTAGTGGATACTGTTTTGAGAGAGAAGGCCTGGGAGGAGGAAGAAGATGTGGGAGGGTCTGAAGGGATATTAACATTAGTGTTGTAGTTGGTTTGGAGTGACAGTTTGCTGATAGTGTTGATAAAGTAAGTATTAAAGTTGGATGCAGTTTCTTGGAGAGTGTTGTTGGGGAATGGATTGGGAGATGGGGGTTACCTGGATGTAGAATTTGGTTATTGGAGCACCAACATGTCTGGGGATTGGATGTGTATGAGTTTGGAGGATTGTTATAAAAGTTTTTCTTCTTATTGTTGATGCATTTTTTGATAAGGTTGCGTAATTCTTATTGTGTTGGAGGTGAGAGGGGAGTTTTGCTCTGGACCAGATTTTCCAAGCCTTGTCTCTTTTTTGCACTAAGGAGTGAGTGGTGAGAGTTAGTTATGGGAATATGATTGATTTCACTCTAACTGTATGTAAGGGGGCAAGGGAGTTGAGTAAGTTAAGGAATATGGAGTTGAATTTAAGTACTGCATCTAGAGGTAGATGCCTAAGAAAGGACCAGTTAATGGATGAGTGATGGTTGTTAAGGGTATCAGGGTAGGAATTAGAGAGTTTGCAGCATTCAATGAGCTTATGTGATCTAGTATAGTGTGGAGAGAATCTAAGAACTTTGGTGAGTGATCACTGAGATAGTCAGGCAGAGTTTCTGGGAAGTGATATTTTTGGGGAATGAGAGACAAGTATCCAGTCAATAAGAGATATGTTAAGTCACAACAAGGAGCTAAGGATTATGAAGCCAGACAAAGGGGGTGGTGTGGTGCTAATGATGCATTGGAGCATTATGGGGAAAATGTTAGATATCTTAACCGAAGAAGGTAGATATTGTCAGGTCTCTAGGAATGAGATCGAAATAGTGTGTAAAAAGATAGATATTATTTTGGAAGATAATCTCTTGCAAGGTATGATTGATATAAAATTGTACAATTTCCTATGAGTAAAAAGACAGGTTATCCCAGGAATCTCTGGAATCCCCAAGGTCCACAAGGACATGCAGAAACACCCCACTGAGGCCAATTGTAGCAAAACCATTTTATGGACTACACCAACACATCCTAATAGATTCTTGGGATTTCCTGACTAAGTTAGGGCAGGTTCCCTTTGATGCCAACTATATTTTCATGACCATAGATGTTAAAGATCTTTTCTCAGTTATACCCCACCAAACAGGTTTAACCTGGTTTGAAGAAGTTTTGACTAAGTTGGATTTTTTGAATGCCAACGACTTTAGGCACAATAGGGGCACAGTAAATAGCTGGTGGGATGTGTACATGTTGAGTTTTTTTCTTTTGTTGTCATAAATCAAAATCACAGCTAGTTCTTCTGGTACCCCTATCAACTCAAAGCCAAAGAGCAAAAAAAAAATAGGAGCAGACTAGCAACATCATGAATAAAACATAAACAGAGCCAACAAGCAAACCAATCTACAGCCATAGTTAGCCTTCAAAATGTGGAACACTCTACTACCTCTCATAATGTGGCATAAATGAACACATGTGAAACATTTACTAAGAAAAAAACTCACAACATATTTAAAATGTACAGAGGTTTTGACTCACAGTCTTCTCCCATTTGCTTGCTAGGGCAATCATGTGGTTGAAATATAACATTTTCTTTATACAGTAGATTTATTCAAAGGCAAAAAAAAAAAAAAAATATATATATATATATATATATATATATATATATATATATACACACACACACACACAACAGTTATAATGTGTTATACCACACACCTGTCTCTTCAAGCATGAGACACTCAAGAGTAAGTTACAAGAGTCCAGGGTCCTGGACAGGCAGTCAAGCAACAACCCCCCACAGCATGCACACACACACACACACACACACACACACACACACACACACACACACACACACACACACACACACACACACACACACACACATGGATCTAGAACAGTCTACTGAAAGACTATTTCACTGAAAGTGAAACAGGCTGTCACAGTTTCACGAAAGCACTTTTTAACGAAAAAAGTGCTTTCGCGAAACTTTCGTAAAAGTACAGGGAATCGGGGGGAAGTGGTAGTGGGCGAGATCGGACTACAGTGGGGATAAGGGAATATTCCCTTTTCCCCACTGTAGTGCAATCGCGGAGTGAGAATATGAAAGTAGGGGGGTGGTGTGCAGGGGGGGGTGAAGCCCCCCTGTGTAAACATAGTGTGTGTTTTTTTTTTGTTTTTGTGTATGTGTGTGTGTGTTTTACCTTCTTTTTACCGAAACTGCTTTTTCAGTGAAAGCAGTTTCGGTAAACAGTGTTTGGTAGGGTTGGATTCGGACAGTTGGTCTTTCGATCAACTGTCCTAGATACACACACACACACACACACACACACACACACACACACACACACACACACACACACACACACACACACACACACACACATGCTCACACGCACACACACACACACACACACACACACACACACACACACACACACACACACACACACACACACACACACACACACACACAGTACATCCAACCCCTAACACTCACACTCATACACACATTGAATCTATTTTATTACCTAACACTTATCTTAACCCTACAACACACACACAAACACACACAAACACACACACACACACACACACACACACACACACACACACACACACACACACACACTAAATCTATCACCTTACCGTAACCATAAAACACATACACTTGCTTACAAAAGTCCTTGCCCCACTATTTACATTTGTTGACCAACTGGAAATAGATAAAAAACAGAACAAGGACCAAGACAACAATTTCTTTATGTTGAAGAAAAAAAAGTAAGCTTAAGATAATATTAAAATTCTTGCAATTATTGATTATACCTGCTTGGTTTGCTGCAATAAATGTCCTGTCTAACAATAAACAGTATGTTGTGGTAACTGTCTGCCATAGCCAGTCTGTTTGCCTTGCTGTTTTTTTTTCTCTCTCTCTCTCTCTCTCTCCACTTGTCTTTTGCCAGTAAATGCATTGCTTTCTAGAACTCTTAGAAAGTGATGCATATCTGGCGATATTTATAGGATGGTTTAGCCTTAATATCCTAGATAAATGCAATGCACTGGAGAGGAGTATTCTGCTTCCTTCACCCTCACTGCTAAGGATTCAGGAATTGATGGCAGAAGGACTACAATTTCCACAATACATTGCCACTATGATAGTTGTACCTAGTCATAGCTATCAGTTACTCCTGATTTTCCTTCACATTTTGCCCTGTGCTGTCTTTTGTAGAAACTGAAGATTACAGTCAGTCAGTAATGCCAGACATTCATGCTTCTTATTCTTTAGAGATTGTATGTTGAGGAAAACCTGTTGTTGTATTAACTTGCTGAGTGAATGAGAATAATATTTAAACATTGTCCCAGACTGCGCATTTGTTCCCAGTCCCTTATTATAAGTTCATAGGTGCTTACTAGGCTAAAAACCACAAGGGCCATTTTAAGTCTAGCCTTGCATCCCAAATCTCTGACAAGCTCTGGTGCCCTTGATAAGTGTAAGCAGGGGCTTGGGAGATGAAAGATTTACAAGCATGGGCCTGGGAGATGAACCACTGCAGGTTGCCTGTGTCCATAAGAGGCATACGTGCCAAACCAGCTATGAATTTCCTGTTCCCCCTCCAATTGCCCAAGTTGCACTTTAACTGGGTTAGAGAGGAATTCTGCTTCACATGTTCCAGAGATGGGATAGCCTCTGGAATGCATACCTGTCTCTCCAGCAAGTCCTATTTATATCACATGTAAGGCCAAGTCTTTAGAAAGAGTAATTCTAGTGCTGTTTGTTTTTCTGATATGTAGGAGCTTCATCAGAGTGGGGTCTGACAATGTTCTGCATGCCAGGCATAGATCTCATCTCAACAGTCTGTAGGAAACAGAATATAGGGATAGGGCCTTGAGGAGGTCTGCATAGAACATATTACTTATGCCCTGCATTCTCTTAGTGAGGAACCTCTGTGGACATTCTATTTGATGGATATGCCTGGTTAGGTACATACCAAAGGGGGCATTGTACTCAATGATAGGGCTGATGAATGCCGAATACAGTGGAACAATGATTTTCTTGGACCTAGCTGCCATACCTTTGTTTATAAATAGTCCAACATAGAATGCTTTCCTCACAACTGTTGACACATGATGGTCAAAGGCTAGATTACTATGTGTGTACCCAAGTCCCTGACTACTGGGTCGACTCTAAGGGGTATGTTGTCAATATGATAGTTACCAGGGTGGATGACTTTGCAAAGGATACTGTTATGCATTTCTTGGCATTTAGCTTTAGTCCATGGCTCTGATACCAGTTGTTTGTGTGTGTCAGACCTTCCTGGAGAACATTTGTGTCAGTGTGGGATTCAATGACAGCTCCTAATTTGGAATCATCTGCAAATTTAGTCAGCCAGAGACCACTGACATTAGCCTTAACTTCAGGGAAGTAAATGCCGAAAAGGAGTGGTCCAAGGAGTGATCCCTAAGGGGCTTCACTTGTGACTGGCCTCTTTGTAAAAGTGGACTCCCCAGTTTCAACTTCCTGGGTCCTGTCTGTGAGCCATTTGGCTTTCCACCAGGTGACATACAGGTTTTACCTAAACTCTTGAGTTTGTCAACAATGCCCGAGTATGGTATTGTGTCAAATGCCTTGGCCTGGTCAAGGTAGGCAATGTGAACCATTTTGCCCTCATCCATTGCTTTGGTGACCTTCTCAAAGAAGTCACCAGGTTGAGTAGGCATGACCTGCCCTTGATGAAACCAAACTGGGTTGGGTCCAGTGTCTGGATGTTTACTATATCATAATTGATCATTTCCATGATAATTATTTCCATGATTTTGCATAAAAGACTAGTGAGACTTATGGGTCTGTAGTTTCCAGGGTCTGTAGATGGGCCACCTTTGTGCAGAGGAATGACTGTTGCTGTTTTACATTCATGAGGCATAAAGCCTGTTTGTAAGCTAAAGTTAAATAGCAATTCCAGAAGGTCTGATAGGTCATGTTTCATGCTATTTGGAGGGCATTCTGGGATATTGTCTGGGCCTATTTATGTAATGTTCTTGTCCTTACAGAGAGCATTAAGGACCTGTTCCCTAGTGATAGCAGAGGAACTTATATTTGATGGCATTTCCTGAGGGAAGGTTGAGGAGGAGAGAGGGGTAAAGTTGGAGTTGAATTTGTCAGCCAGTAAGTTTGCTATATATGCTGGCTCAGTATAGGTGGCTCCATTTGCAACAGTGGAAGCTGGTGACTTTAAATCAATGGGTGGGTGGGGGGGCTGCAGGAGACATCTGAATGGGTGCAAAACCACAAACATTGGGACTTTAATTAAATACGATGCCCTAGGTGCCAAACCTTCATTATGAGAGTCCAATCAAGACAAAATGAAGTGGAGAAGAAAAAAAAAATATTTCAATGCATTGGCTACATGACAGCTTACTTAATATCTAGATGGAAACAAAAAGGTTGGGTGGCATGAAAAAACAAATTACTTTTTAAGTATATTACTGGAATGCCAGTTGAAATCAAGTATAAAAAAACAAGCAGCACTCGACTCAAACCGCTTCTCCTTGCACTGCAGTTCTAATTATAATTTATATTCAGCTTTACAAAAGTACCAAGTAACATGCTGAAAGTAGCAATCTCTGTGATAATGATTACCCCCACTTGTAAAAATGTTTCTTATCCAAAAAAGACCTGCTGCCTGAAAACAACTATCTACTTGTTTCATGGGGAAAACATGATCAAAGTAAAAAAAAAATGAACAGCAAATAAACAAGCTCAAGATAAATTGCTTACAGGATTACTTCACAGGTTATGGACCACACATGATAGACTGGCATTCTGTTTAGTTTATGGGTAAAGCCTGCAAAGATAACTGCAAGTCTCCAACAAATGTAATGAGCTTCTGAAAATACTGTAATCCTGTCCTTTATTACAAATCCTGGCATATGCATTTCAATACCTAAGTCTTATACGTTATCTAGTTATGTAAATATTCTCTGCCTGGCAACAACAAAAAGGCTTTCAATGTTAATAATTCTTTAACAGTATGCTTATTAAAGCTTACTTGCATCTTACAATCTCAGAAAAGCTTACCTGATGGTCATTAAAGCATTGCTATTTAAACACAGTGCAACATTCACTGCAACAACCTGCATTTTCTGAATAATAAGAAGCATAAATCAATGGTATAAAAATATGACAGAAAACCAGAACATTCTGAAAAATCAAGGACAGATGAAAAGCCACTGTAGTACTTGTATCTACCTTGGATGGGGGGATACTTTGCAGACTTACATTGCATAACTGCTCCTTACCTTGCTTGGACACATCCAGAGTCACTACATGGGGGAGTGGGGCACAACAAGTACGTCACAATTTGAAATGTCTCTGGCTGATGGTGATGGCCCTGACACATTTGATATACCTCTCAACCACAGAGCAAGAAATCTGGAAAAAGCCATGAATTGAAGTGGGACAAAGGCCCAAAAATAAGGACAATTTTTAAATATTGCTCTTATAAACTTAGAAAGATACTATAATAGTAGGTCTTGCATTAGTATGAATTTTCTGAAGGGTATGAAATCTGAAAGTCAAATGTCTGTCATTATTTTCTAACTTCAATATTTAATGATTTGCTACTAATTTGCCAGAAAACCACAATTTTATGAAAAACTTCCCAAAATGTGATGCAAAAATGTAAAATAGCTACACAATACAGCTGGGAAACTGTCAAAGAAGGGGCACTATTTTAATATTAGTACTGTTAAGTTAAGCAACTGACAAAATAAGAGAATTTGTATGCATTTCTAAAGTAAAAGTAATCTGTAACTCTGATCATTACAGTTATTAATTAATTGTAAACCCTCCATGTTTCTTCCAAAATTGCCATTTTGTGGAGGGATTATTAGGGGGAGAGCAACATTTTGAGCCAAAAATGGGAGGACAGTTAAGAGGTTTGGATATACCTAATTTTATAAAGAGATTTATTTGCACATACCTCTCAACTTCTTAATGCAGGAAATCTGGACAAGGTGAAATATATTAGGGGAACAAACAGTACTAAAAATTGCAGTTGTATAAACTTAGACAGTTGATAGAATAACAGGTCTTGCTTTAGCATGCATTTTTCTGAACGGTACGAAGTCTGAAACTCAATGCCTGTCATTAAGTGACTTCATTCCTAAATGATTTGCCAGAAAACCACAAATTTTATGAGGAACAAACCAAAAATAAGAAGCAAAAATCTATTCATTCTGCAAAAATCTGGACAGTTGAGAGGTATAGTTCAGCCGGGCGAATTATGCTGCAGAAATCCTAAACGATGGACTTAGCTCCCTAGGTATGGACAATAAGTACCCTCCCCCCAAAAAACAAAGATCTAAGAGAAGTGATCACTTCAATCTGGCTTCATCACTTTCAGTAGCATTCAGACTCAATCAGTGAAAATATTCAGTAACAAAAACGATTTGTGCTTGTAGACAGTTGATTTAACTGGTTCCTAATCAAACACATCCAACCAAGAACTGGGAGGGGGCGTACCTGAGCTGATCAGATAATCAATAAACACCTTCCTGATTGTATTAAATTACATTCCTTCTATAATACAGTACAGTTGTTAGAGGGCATTTTAAATTTATTGTTTTGAACAGTTTTCCAGTAAACAATGAAACAAAATGCATGCACCAATAATTACAAAACTGCCCAATTCAGAACATTTCCATCATAAAAGTCTACTCAAAATTCTATGGTCTACCAGTATCGGTAAATATGCACAATCTCTGCAGAAGTAAACGTCATCTAAATAATTTCACATTAAAGAGATCTGTAACTAATGAAGAGGTTGGTGCTAGCAAACAACTTTATATTTCATTGTTTCATCTACAAAAAGTACCTCTTGCCCTTGAGGAATAAATTGTCTATGTTACATTAAAAAAATGATAAGCTAGTAATATTGCAGTACAGAATGGATGGCAAACTGATAACAGTTTCATAGTTACTAGGTATCTCCACCAAAGAGGACATTCTCAGGAATGCAGCATCCACCTCCTTTAAAAGTGCAACACACTACAGTATCAGCAATCTCACACAGCTACGACACATAAGACCAAAATGAATAATAGTACACCTGCATGTGAGAAGTATCAATGCCGGTGTGAAAATAAATTACTTGTCTAGTGAGAGAGTTAATGCAAATGGCAGAAAATAAACGAAACAACTAGCTACACTTGTATCAATGCCACAAGTCTCCATTTGTTGAAAACAATCTCTTACACACCATACCTCTCAATCTCTTAGCACAAGAATTCTCGACAAAGCCAGAAATAATGGCAGGGACAAAGACCCAGAATCAGGTACAGATTTTGATTTTAAATATTGCTCTTATAAACTTAATAAATTGTTAGAATAACAAGCTTTGGATTAACATAATTTTTCTTAAGAATATGAGCTCTGAAACTCCGATGTCTAATTGTTTAGTGTTTCCAAACATCAATGATTAACCAAATGACCAAATATATAAGGCAAAAATCTGGACATTCTGTAAAGTTCTGAATGGTTCAAATTTATGTTCTCAGGTATCGCCCAGACCAACAGGCATCAGATGCTTGCAAAATATAATAACAGTGCTAAATAAAAATAATGAATCTTCTCTACCTGCAGCCATACAAGTGACAAAGAAACATATGTTAACTTTCCACCATAATGCATCTTAAATGCTATATAAAATACAACAGATTATAAACAGCTCTGTGTAGAGTAGCTGGGAAACTGTACCAAATAACTGGGTGCCTGCCAGTTCAGCACTGACCTCCAGACAAAAAATGCAGCTTTTATACTATCTTAACTAAAACTGCAAAAGGACTAGCTGAAAAGGGACCACTGATCAAAGTCTTAACCTGCTTGAAATATGGTTAATAAATAAATTTAAAGTTCAAATTTCAGGAATTGTTCTAATCAGTATTTAATTGGACTATGAACCACAAATGCATCTTCCCTTCAGCTTTAAACTACAATTCCAGTCTCACATAGACCTACCACGACAAAAAACCAAACACATAAACACACAAAAACATACTCGGAGGCTCTAAATAAAAATCTGCCTAAGCAGCAGAGACCTCCAAAGCAGCCACCCAAGCAACCGCTACCCCAAAACAAAACACGTGCAATACATAGCTCACAAAGCCAGTGTGCTGAACAGTCACAGCCCTTAAGGCTAAACAACACACCTGATACACTTGTAATAGGGTGACTCTATCATTAGGCACACTGACGTCCCGCTCACCAGGCTGAACAAGGAGAAGGTCACGGTGAGCTGCCTGTCGGGCGCTAGGATCCGCCACATAACACAAGCACTCAGGTCACTCCAAGGCAAGTACAAATATGACTCAGTCATTGTCCATGCTGGTGTGAATGACCTGAGACGTACCTCCCTGGACTACATGAAAAGAGACATAGAGGGGCTCTCTGAGCATATAGCCCAGGCCGGTATGATCCTGACCTTGAGTAGCATCTTACCCTCACCAAGAATGATGCCACAATATGAAGACAAGATGATCAATTTCAACAATTGGCTTAAGTGTTGGTGTCATTCAAAGGGGATCCAATGCCTGTCAACCTGGGATGACATGCTCGACAAGCCACGATGTTTCGCTAGGGACGGCTTGCACCTGTCACCCCTGGGCTTTCGGATATTGGCAAAGGCTCTTGCTACCCCCATAGTGCCTTTTTAGGCAAGGCTCAAAAGACAAACCCACCTCCATAGGTATCATAAGGGATAAGAAACTAAGAGTAATGATACTCAACGCCAAAAGTCTAAACCTCAAGATGCACGCACTCGAAACTCTCCTTAGCATGGAGAACATCGATATCTGTGCAGTAACAGAAACCTGGTTCAAGGCTCCTGAGAGCACCCCAGCACTACCAGGTTATACCTCATACCATGCTTTTCGGCCCAAAAACTTGGACCGAACCACAAAAGGAGGGGGAGTATCAATATTCGTCAAAGATACCCACACATCCAGGTTGGTGGCACAGCACGAAGCATCAGAGACTATCCATGTGCAACTAACTGTGGGTAAAACTGCCTTCCAGTTTATAGCCTGCTACAGACCACCCTCCCAAACACAGGAACCCCACTTGGCCTTCCTGAGAATACTGGAAAATATGAAGGTCTCTCCAAACACCATTATATTGGGCGACTTCAACTACCCAAACATAGACTGGGAGCATTACTCTAGCTCCAACACCCTAGCCCAAAGGTTCCTAGAATTTATAAACTCAAATGCTATGGAACAACTTGTTACCACTCCCACAAGAGGGAAAACATACTGGACCTGATCATCACCAACATGGGGACACTATGCTCCAGACCAGAAGTGTATCCCTCACTGGTAAGATCAGACCATAAACTAATCTCACTGGATATTCACATCGCGACCCCACCTCCTGCCCAGAAAACCACAGTGAAAAACTTCTCTAAAGCAAATTTCACATGCCTCAAAACCGAGGTGAAATCCTTCAAAGCCCCCGGGCCTGTGGAAAATACGGCCCAGACCGCAGAATCCTTTATAAATGCATTCTATGAACACCTTCAGGAATGCATGGATCATGCAATCCCAAATAAAACCAAGACCCAATCCTCCAAAGGCAGACGTCCTGTCTGGTGGACCCCAGCCATAAACAAACTATACAATAGAAGGAGGAAGCTACTACATGATAGAGCAAAATCCCAAAAAGGGAAGGCATCTCTGATCAGTATCAGCAAAAAACTACGGGCACTCATAAAATTGTCTAAGGCCAGCTTTGAGAGAAAAATTGCACAGGACACTAAGGATAATCACAAGGCTTTCTTTAGTTATGTTAGGAACCTGGGTGGGAATTCCCAGATATGCTCAGAATTAGTCCAAAATGACAAAAAATACACAGAGTCCACAGACATTGCCAACATCCTAGCTGACAGGTTCAGTGCAAACTTCTCCCCCTCTCCCCACCAAAAGGGCAAATATCTATCCCAACAGAGTGCTGCCCCCCTGACATCTCAGATGCTCAGGTAAGAGCCGCCCTCTCCAAAGCAAAAAACACAGCATCAATGGGACCAGATGGTGTCCCGGGCTGCATCCTACATGAACTCCAAGAAGAGCTAAACCCAAACATAAAACTACTGTTCAATCTTAGCCTTACTACAGGATATATACCCAAAGAGTGGCATACAGCAACAGTGGTCCCTCTCCACAAAGGTGGTGCCTCAACGGATCCTGGAAACTATCGCCCCATAAGCCTGACTAGCTTGGTCTGCAAAGCTATGGAAAGGATCATCATGGACCTCATAAATAAAGATATTGGGGACCTACAGACACTGGATCCTACCCAGTTTGGCTTTGTTAAGGGCAGATCCTGCCTCTTAAACCTGGTTGATTTCTTTGAAACAGTCACCAAGGCCATTGACGAGGGGAAGGTGGTCCACACAGCCTACCTGGACCTTGCAAAAGCCTTTGATACAATACCCCACTCGGGCATTATAGATAAGCTCACAAGCTTAAATATAAACCCCTATGTCACTAGATGGGTTGCAAACTGGCTCAAGGACAGAACCCACATGGTTAGAATTGCTGGAGCCATGTCAGACTCCAAACCAGTTACAAGTGGCGTCCCACAAGGCTCAGTCCTGGGACCTCTCTTGTTCGGTATATATTTCTCAGTGGTACAGGCCAACACGGAAGGACTGTGGCTGACCAAGTTTGCAGATGACTGCAAACTGGGCACCATAATCAACTCTCCAGCCGACACAAGCATCCTCCAAAAGGGCCTCATAGAAACAGACAACTGGTGCCAGAGCCATGGCCTCAAGCTAAACGCCAAAAAGTGTATAGTCATCCCCTTTGGCAAAAACAAAGTGCCCACAAATTACCACATAGGTGGTAATCCATTAAGTACAGAAGAAGTCATTAGGGACCTGGGAACCCAAGTTGATAGCAATCTCTCATTTGACAACCACGTGGCCATAGTGGTTAGAGAAACATTTTATATAGCCCACCTAATCATGAAGGGATTCACATCTAGATCAGGGGGAGGTCATCGTACCTCTTTACTCATCCCTCATCAGGCCCATAATTGAGCGCAATGCCCCTTTTGGGATGTACCTTACCAGACACCTGCAGCAACTGGAAAGACCCCAAAAGTACCTCACCAAGAGGATCAAAGGGCTCAAACAGATGCCATATGCTGCCCGGTTAAAGAAACTCCAGCTCTACTCAGTGGCATACCGCCTGCTCAGAGGCAATCTGTGCCTGACGTATAAAGCCATGTCCAACCCAGAATTAATGGACATGCTGCACCTCAGAAAATCCAAATCCCATCAAGCTACGCGCTCGAGAGACTTGAACCTCAGCACTGAAATAAATAGGACATGCTGGAGGGACAGATTCATAACCCAGAGTCTCCCTTCACTCTGGAATAAAATCCCAGTCCAGGTTAGGCAGAGTCCCACATTGACTCTCTTCAAGAGGAATCTTGATGAGTGGATGGGAGATTGTAGGTTTACCCCGGCTATCACTTCTGTGTCACTGTTAGACAGAGGCACAGTATACTAACCTCAAAAAAAGGCATACCAAAATTAATTTAAAATGGGTGGCGAAAGCCAAACACACTCTGGCTAGGCTTATAAATGCCCTAGGGCAGATAGCCTAGTATGAACCTATGAACCTATAAAGACCTCCTTGTTCACATTATTACCATTCATGTGTAGAAGTTTAATTTATGTATCAGTAATTTGTTCTTTTGCCTAATTATGTCCTAGAATTTATTTTTTTAATGTTACCAGTGAATTTACTTCATGAAAGTTAGTACTTTTTCAAACAGAGGTTTTACTATTTTGGACTAAAAATATTAGCCAGCATTAATTGTCCTTTTTTAATATTACTTTACCATTGACCAAGAACTGATGATGTCATTCTTAAATTGTAGTTATATATTACATTAAAAAGTAAAAGAAAACATCACATTTTTAAAACTAATCATTTTTTTCATAGAATTTATCATAAACAAGCTAGGAGAATTTACTCATATTTAGCTGAAATTGCAGAGGAGCAGGAACATGTTATCACCGCTGAAATTGCATCATAGATACTACAGTTCCTCTAGATAAGTACTTTAATAAAGTGAAGAAAATATTCTTTGCTACACAAATTTAGTATCATTGTAGAGGAGGAAACATAGGAAATGGTGCATGCATTTCAGACTGCCTTCAAATAAACAGAAGGGGTTGGGGGACAATCAACATCCAGACAGTAGCGTGAATAATTCGTATTAGTATCCAGAATAAGTATTTTTTATCTCTGTTGGGGGGCAGGGATAAATCTCTTGACTGGGAAGGTAATGGATTATTTGATTGTGCTCTACAATGATTTTTAAAGCCCTCTTGTACTGACCACCTTATTCTATATTGTCGACAATCAAGCATACCTCTCAAATGTGCCTTATTACCAAGAACGTTCCCCGGTTTGGTTTTAAAAAGTCCATACCCCTCGCAGTTCTATGTTGAAAGGGCCTATCACACATTCAGCATTAGGATTTTTTTCTCAGATATCCATAGTAAATAGTACTGGATCATATTACTTCATTAAAATAATTTTTATAAGTATAAAATAGTACATGCTTTCTAAATGAAGTTGTTAGTAAGTGCTCCACATTTTGGCGATGGACAGTTAAACACTATAATGGCTTTAATAGGTTATTACGTCCACCTGGGGAATGTAGCCAGGCTGTGAACTTAATTCCCTTTAAATGTGCACCTTGTTATTTAGGCACCAGGCAAATTACAATACTTGGTGCTTTATTCCAGGACCACTTTCTTGATTTGGAGGTATTTGGGGTTTGTTTTTGTGTGATACTCACTCTGGCTGTTACTAACTAAACAAGCGGCTACAAAATGTGAGAAGCTGTGTAGAGCACAGTGCTGCAAAGAAGTAAAATTAAGAAGGGCTCAGGTATTTTATTTTTTTCTTCTCCATGCCATGGTTGTTTTGTTTTTACTAACATGATTTGGTTTATCACTGTATATTTCCACTGTTTGTCTGTACTCACAATAACATTTGACAATTTTTGACTTAATTGCAAATCTGGCCCAAATGAGTATTCTGAGTGCTCTAACGAGTGTCCTGTATTATACAAGGAATACAATTTAAAACAATCAGGAAGGTGTATGAAAGAACATATGTATGTATTGTGTGCAAGGGGCCTGTGATTTGAAAACAGCCCAAAGGTAATCTTTATCTGCCACTGGCCAGATTAATTTTCTTTGAATGTGGGTTTCAATGCTCTTTCAATGAATGTGATTTTCAAGGGCAGAGAAGTTTTAATGCTAAGTCTATTTTCATTGTGAGACTGTATTGCTTTGTTTAGCAGATGTCTATAAGTGTTTGTGCTATAAAATGTTAAATAAAAGTTGTGATGCCTGTGCTCTGGCCCAGCAATCAAGGAGCCTCAATCCTCACCACTAGCACCAGAGGGGGCATCTCATGTTAGAGGAAAGGATAACAAATACACATTTCCCTTAAGAGCACACAGAGATCACAGTCTGTCCGGGGCTGGTCGTTCCCTTGCTCTACAAGTCCCCAATAAGACTCCCCACTGGCACAGCTATAGGGTCCAGATCTCAACCTAGCAAAGCAAGCTAAAATCTCCAGAATCCTCTCTGTCCAACCAGTGCTTCATATCCCTGCCCAAGTAGCTGACACACACACACTTTGAGATAAGTTTATACAACCACACAGACATTCCCGGGGAAGGCTGGCACAGGTTTTCCAGCTGTGCCCCTTTTACCCAGACTATACGGTAGTAATCCTGCCACCACCCAGCTAATATTTATCAGCTACTCAAAGGCCCTTAAAAGGGTGTCCAATTATTACTGTACAATATTATTATCCAATTGGTAGATGTGACTAAACAGTCAAGGCTTATTAGAGTGACTTAGTACAGTAATCACTATAAATATGCAATGTACTCTAGAGCTTAAATTATCTCTACACAAACCAGCCACAGTTAAAAGGTTTTAAAATATTTAATAATAAATAATTAAAACCACTAGACAATACTTTCTACTACACAGTCAGTGCTAGTCAAGAGAGTTCAGAGATCACACAGAAATACTTAAAATAAATCAGTAGTACATTTCTGACATCACCAGAAAAACACTTAGTCTAATATTTCTAGTCCTAGCTATCCCTAAAATAAAACATATATCTAAGATAACTTACATGTGAGCAAGAGGTAGTGCTGTGAGTTGGATGATCAAAACAAAAATGCTTAATGCCTTCTGATTCTCTCTGTTTAAATTGCTATTGCAGTTCTGATAAACATTACATCATTCTTTTTCACTTTCCTGGAGTTCCCAGGCTACACATTAACTGCATTTACATTCTTAACATCTCCCTTTTGTTATCTTACAGCTGGTCAGGAACAGAGCAATAAAAATACATTTGCATGTTTAAATCTAGCAATTTAACTCTTGGTTAAAACAATAGAAATAATTTCTTCATCTAGACTTTTCAGCACCACTGTCTACTTCAAAGGGTCACCACATGCTTTACTTTGGTCAGTAGATTGCACTGTTGTCACATTTATTTCCAGTTCCACATGTAACAGTATTTCTTTACATTTAAGACAACAAGCCTGTAGTTTACATTTATGTTTACAAATTACAGAATTATCTGCATAATTCTATCTGGCTAGGCTGGCAGCCTTCACCCTTCTCTACCAGTCTAATTAGTTGCCAAATACTAACTGGTGTGTAGTGGTGTGGGTATAGTGAATCCTGTAGCTTGTGTACAGTGAACTTTGAAGGTGTTTTGTACTCTAAAAGAGCCACGCAGTGAATACTCAGAGTTCAGATCGCAATTGTTTTATTTCTTTTGTTAGCTTAGTTAGTCAGGGTAAGCAGGCAGCATGTCAGCAGAGGAGTATGGAAAGCTGACAAGAAGCCAGCTGGTGGAGATGTGCCAGGCTAGGGGATTGGTGCATGGAAACCTGACTAAGGCAGACCTGATTGCAGCCTTGGTTACAGCTGCATCAGAAAACAGCAACCAGGAGGACAATCAGACTGGCAGTGGAGATATAATTTCCTCGGAAAATGGACAGCTCAACCTTTCTGTAGTGGACTTAAAAATCCAGCTGGAGCTAAAGAGACTTGAGTTGGAGGCCAGGCATGTGGAATTAGAAGAAAATGAGAGACTGCAACATTTGCAGGCTGAGGACAATGAGAAACTGTTACATCTGCAAGCTGAGGAGCAAGAGAGGCACAGGCAGCATGAGAAGGAGATGCTGACTCTTCGCCAGAGACATGGACGTAATGAGGAAGGGAGTAACGGGACTCCAGAAGCACAAAAGGTCAGGAAAATTTCTTCCACAGTTTAAAGAGGGGGATCATTTTGATAGTTTCATTCATATGTTTGAGAGGGTATGTAAACAGTATGATGTTGACCAAAGGCTCTGGGTACGGTTCCTGACCCCCTTACTCCATGGTAAAGCTGTAACTGTTCTGTATAAAATGTCTACTGTTGCATGTTTTGATTATACTGCTGTAAAAAATTGTCTGTTGAAACTGTTTAAGCTAACACCTGAAACATATAGGAAAAAGTTTTGTGAACATAGATGCAAGGCAGATGAAAGTGCGTGTGAACATGTTGCTGACTTGAGCACTTATTTCCATAGGTGGGTGACTGGATGTCAGGTCACCATGTTTGAAGGGCTGGCAGACCTTTTGGTGAGGGAACAAGCCCTTAGCACTTTGCCTGAGGACATGAGGATCTGGTTAGCTGATAGACAATGTGCTACTTCAGATGAGTTGGGGAAGAAGGGAGAAGTATACCTGGCAAGCAGGGCAGCCCTGCACAGGAAGGGGACCCCCAGTACTGCTCATGGGTCTAAAGGAACCCATGGTGGGCAGCACAGACTGCCCCAACAGACTCTGCCAGTAGCAGAGTTAGTCACTAGTCCAGGTACACATCCAGGAGCTAGGGTTAAATGTTTTGAATGCAACCAGTGGGGCCATGTGGCATGCAGGTGTCCACAGAGGCAAGGTGGGGAACCAAAGGTGAGGGAGCCAATAAGTGGGAAAGACAAAATTCCAATAGTAGGTTGTCTTGTTGTTGGGTCTGGTAGCCAGGGGGAGACCCAGACAGACTGCACACTCGCAGCCAGGACTGCTGAGGTGGTTACTTCAGGAAGTGAGCTACACTGTAGCAGTGAGACTGAAGGTGAACCACAGCTGCTCAGGCTGACAGCGAGGTACCACTGTAAGGAGGATACCAGACTTCCTGTGGAAGGGGAGCTGGGAAGGGTTACAAGGAGAGAGTTGAGACAGGCTCAGCTCTCAGGCCATACATTGCAAGGCCTGAAGCAGGTAGCTAGGGAGGCACCTGATTTTCAAGGAATGGGGGAATCTGTATACTGGGACAATGGGGGAATCTGTATACTGGGACAAAGGGTTACTATACAGAGAGTGGACCCTGAGGGAGGGCTAGAAGATGAGAGAGTACAGCAGTTGGTAGTGCCTAGAGCCTACCGTCTGGCACTTCTAGCCATAGCCCATGATATTCCCTTTGCAGGTCATATGGGCATAAAACATATAAAGAGGTGTATTATGCAGAACTTCTATTGGCCTGAAATTTCCAGAGATGTAACAAGGTACTGCAGGACCTGTGAGCAGTGCCAAAAGGTAGGCAAGGCAGGAGACAAAGTGAGACCTCCTTTGATGCCTTTGCCTGTGATTGAGGAGACATTTCAGAGGATAGCTATGGATATGTGGGTCATCTGAGTACCCCAAGTTCCACAGGGTAAAAGTATATCCTAGTGGTAGCAGATTATACTACACGAAACCCTAAGGCAGTGGCTTTGTCCACCACTGAGACAGAGAAGGTGGCAAATGCTTTGTTAGAGATTTTCAGCAGGGTGAGTTTCCCAAAACAAATACTGACTGACAGAGGTGCCAATTTTATGTCAGACCTGCTGGCTTGTCTGTGGAAGTCCTGTGGGGTGAAGTACATGAAGACCACACCTACCATCCCCAGACTAATGGTTTTGTTGAGAGGTTAAACTCTACAATCAAGTCCATGCTACGGGCATTTGCAGATCAGTTTAAGAGGGAGTGGGATAACTATTTGCCCCATCTGTTGTTTGTTTTCAGAGAGGTTCCCCAGGAATCCACAGGTTTTTTACCCTTTGAGTTGCTGTATGAGCATAGGGTGAGAGGACCTCTAGATTTAATTTGAGATGAGTGGGAAGGTGAGTGTGAGTGTCACAAGGAGTCTTTTGTGGCATAAGTCCTAAACCTCAGGACAAGACTTGGGGAACTCATGGGCTCGGCCCAGGAGAACCTGGCAGAAGCCCAACAACAGAAAAAGGTGTGGTATGACAGGAATGCTCGAGCTAGAGAGTATGCTGTGGGGCAGCAGGTAATGGTTCTCATTCTTGTCAGACACAACAAGCTGCAAGCAGCTTGGGAGAGTCCCTACAAGGTGGTAAGAAAGGTAAGTGGTGTTATCTACATGGTGGAATTGCTAGGCAGACAGCAGGGGCACAAATTGTACCATGTTAACATGATGAAACCTTACCATGATAGGGAGGCCCTTGTGCTGAGCATTTGCAGTGGATTGCAGGAGGAGTCTGTGGGAAATCTGTGGAATGATCTCCTCAGTGAGGTTTGGGCTGACACCTCAGAGGAAGGGGTAGCAATGTCCCAGCAGTTATCTCCTACCCAGGTTCGAGAAATCCGAGCAGTGTTGCAGGAATTTGGGGATATGTTCACTGGGCCAGGGTTCACCCACCTGGTGCAGCACCAGGTGGATACAGGACCACAAAGGCCTATTAGGCAGGCCCCTTATGGAGTGCCTGAGAGAGCCAAACAGACCCTGAGGGAGGAGGTACAGGAGATGTTGGAACTAGGGGTGATTCAAGAGTCCAACAGTCCCTGGGTCTCCCCAGTGGTCCTGGTGCCAAAGAAGGATGGCAGCACTAGGTTCTGTGTAGACTACAGGAAATTAAATAGTCACACAGAGTCGGATGCTTACCCCATGCCTAGGACAGATGAGGCCTTAGAGCATCTGGGTGGGGCTTTTCTTTAATGAATGAGAATACATATATGACTGTCCCAGACAGTGTCTACATATAAAAAACAACCTCCTTTATGTTATAGTATATATAGGGTATTTCTATATAAAAGGGGTAGATTACCCACATTTGCAGAAATCCCATATCTATCCTCTAGCATGAAGTTCCGAACCTGAAGGACTAGATGCCATTAGGAGATACACATAAGACTATGGCATTTTTTAGTAATAAAAAAAAAGAGAACAAAACTGATAGACACATTTAGTATGCTTACACCCAGCAAACTGCATGCAATGATTTTGAATAAGGAGGGAACTGCTTTGATTATTCATAGCAACTAGAAAAGAGTTTTGCTTGCTTGTTTATATTTAAATGTGCCATGGTCTGTCTTGGCATGCATGCCCTTTCAACTGACTAGATTTTTGCAGAATGCCCAGATTTTTAGTTCATATTTTTGCTCTGCTCCTCATAAAATTTGTGGTTTTCTGACAACTGAAGTCCCTAAATAACGACAGACATTTTAGTTTTAGACTTCATATCTTTAACAACATAACATAAATCTTGTTATTGTAGGAACTTCCTAAGTTTATAAGAGCAATATTTAAAATCTGTCCCTATTTTTGGGCCTTTGTCCCACCCTCATTATTTTAGCCTCTGTCCAGATATCTTGCACTAAGAGGTTGAAATGTACGTTGGCATGACACATGCATTTGCAAATGTACAACCTGCTCTCCCTGTCTGTCCCTGAACTCAATCAATAGAAGTTCTCACTCAGCAACAGTCTGCATAAGACTGCAACCATGAACAAACTTACTTTATGCCTGCTAGTGATTTGTGATCAAGCCAGAATTGTTGTTGGAACTGTAAAAAAGTAACTTTTAGTATTTATGTCATCTACCAGGCACTGTGGCACTCACCAGAGCAAGTAGTTTCATGGATTTGGCACATGCTCCTTGTGTGCCCTGGTGTAGTTACCACCCCTAATGCTGGATAGGATATAATAGTCAGAAAATTAGCATCTTGTCCCTTTAATTTTAAGTTAGTAGAATTCTGCCCACCCTCCTCAATGAAGTTGTTAGCCTCACATATTCAAGTTGTTTCATTGATTTCCCCTGAAAAATTGGTGCTCAGAAGTTGCCAGAACTGAGCTGTGGGGCCCACTTTCTGAAGGTTATGTTTGAGCTCCCAGTTTGAAGTTTTTTACTGGTGTCACAATATAGTGACCTTCTTGGCCACTGTCAGATATGCTAAGAATAAAACTTATGCTCCCATCTGGACAAAATTTGAAAAGCCACTTTTAACTCAGCACAATACCAGAATGGAAGTTATTTTCCACATTATTATTTATTTATCAACTACTAAATTGTCCATTTGTGTGAGTGTGTGTGAGTGTTATAGAAGAAAGCCTATTTTCATTTCTTCTGTTTGTCTTGAAAACTCTGGATAGTGATGGCTGTTTGTGGGGTCAGCTGCAACTCATAAGAGATTGAGCAAGTAAGATAAAGTATCCCTTATCTGGAACCTCAATCAAAGTTTCATCTCATTTCTGTAATTTTTTAGGCTCTGGTCCAAAGACTAAAGTAGGGCAATTTATTAATAATCCGAATATCAAATGTAATCGTACTTCAGAACTGATTTCTAAAACAGGCCATAAACCTGCAAACTATTTGATCTAAGTCACAGTGGTAAATTAGTGGGTCTGGCTGAACTGAAATGCAAGCTAGGTTAAGGGGAAGTTGTAATTTTCCTTTCTTATCAAGTTAGAGCATTCAGACTGAGTGTGAGGGAGGACAGACAGGTTCAATAAATTCTGTGAATGAGGGAAAGGCACTGAGAGCTGCTGATGGTATTTGGTAAGCTGTATGGGAGCCCAAAAATAAAATTAAAAAAAACTAAGTTGGTTAATGATGTAAATGTGGTCTAAATGTTATACATAATATCTTGGTCAATTGACAGACTTCCTTCAGGGCAACATCAATGCATTGCTTAAAATCTGTAAGACTAAAAATCTAGTACACAAAATATTTTACTATCATATTTACTAATATATGCTGGTATTAATAGTTGCTGTCTTAACTGTGGGGGCTAGTAGGTACAGATGTTGAGTATATGTCATGGTCTTATAATAACATGCAACAGATGTTGGTTTGTACTGGTAATGAATATCAATCTGAACTAGGTGTAGAGATTGCTCTGAAAAGAATTTATTGTCTCCTGAGGGTCTCTAATCCTGGTATTACTGATCAAATTAAAGATGACATCAGCAGAATGTCATAATCTGGGCTACTAGATCTACAGAAATCATGGAAACATGCTAATTTCCAAAATCTTCATTGAATGGGCAAAATCAATTAGCATAAACTCTTTACATGTTACAGATGTCACTGGCAAACCTGTTATTCCAATGTACAATAAAATATTTGCACCAGTCTGCTCTCAGTGGTTGCTACGACTACAGGATGAAGAGGAGAGCAAGCAAAAGGGTAAGGTAGAAGGAGTGTACTTCTGTCATACCACTGCACATTCACTTGGTATTGATCATTATATCTGGTACTACATGGTTTATATATTTTTTTAGTCATGATTATGTGACATTTATTTCTTCTGACAAATGATGGTAGTCATATCATTATGACATTAGTTTTGTGTTTTAAATTGTTCAATATTTATATATTTCATGCAGAACAGTGATTACACTCTGATATTTGGAAACAGACAAATCAGAAAGTGCTTCCATAGACCAAGACCTGACCTTAACATATGTTAAGCACCCCCTGCCTAACTTGGTAAGGTCAGGCCTCATGCTAGGCAGTGAAATCTGCAAGGATTGACCAATAAAAGACAGCAGCAGAATAAAAACAGATTTGTTTCTCTCTGCAGTCCATACTGATGAGGTGTCCCTTCCTCTTATAAACTTAGAAAGTAGTTAGAATAATAGGATGTGTAGTCACCTGCATTTTCTGAAGGACACAAATTCTGAAATTCAAATGTATGCTATTATTTAGTGAGTTCAGTGATTTGCCAGAAAACCAAATATTTTTTTAGGAACTTGATAAAAATATGAGGCAAAAATCTCTACATTTTGCAAAAATCCGGACATTTGAGAGGCATGGCAAGGTGAGTGTAAACATAAAGGACTGTGTTACACTGTCTTTCTGACAGCACTTTCTAAGTGCTTTGAAAACTGGCAAAACACTTAGATGATAAAGCTTCATGCACTAAAAAGAACTGTGATCTGGTTTCTAATCATAACCTTTAATTAGGTGTTCTCAACATGGATGCCAAGACTCACTTCTTGAGCTTCGCTCTTGACGTGAATTTCTTGGCATCCATGTCTCAAATACATAATAAACATGCTCTGACTGGCTTCTTGATCATAATCCTCTATATTATTCATACTTATTGAGAACTCCAGAACATACTATGCTGCAACATTTTTTTTCTGAAACTGTTCTACTAAATGCCTGTTTCATAATCAAAGACAGCTATGCAGTGTATAAAATAGTCTAAGGTTGTTTATCATAGCTATATTTGCTTTTCAGATACAATGGCAAGAGAAGTCTTTCAAGGGTTATTCTCAAGGTTCTTATGCCTAGAGAAGTCTTTCAAGGGTTATTCTCAAGGTTCTTATGCCTCGTACAGTGACACACCATAAAACACCCACTGTTCTCTATGTTGTGGAGAAAACACGACAATAGAAAAAGGGGGAATGTGCAACAAAATGAGAGGTATAAAAAAACAGAACATTTTTGTAAACAAACTACAAATGTCCCTTCTTATATTAATGGACAATCTTCTAAGACTTTTTTAATGCGCCAGTTTTTGTTAAATAGGTACAGTCTTCAAAAAAAAGTACTACTTACTAATGATTTTCTCTGTACTACTGTGAAACCTATAGTGCTATATAATAGCACACCTTTGAAAATATCTGGGATCCCAGAATGCTGATTTGCTGTACTACTGTGAAAAGAAGCTATAGTTGGTGAATTGCTATTTTAAAACTACATTGCTGTACTTTAAAAACTGTTTTGTTTTTTAAACTGATGTATGAAGATTTGCTTTTATGTGACATAATTCACTTCTATGTCTACTGCCCATGCCTATTTGGCCTGATTTGTGGCTGAAAAATGTCTTTGGGCCAGTTTACTTACTTGGTTAACACATGATAAAGAAATATAACAATGTTTCAGGCTGCAAGTTTTTATAGCAAACTATACAAAATATTCACCTAGATACACTGCAAAACAGTAATTGGTCAATTAGTCATAATAATGAACATGGAAAATTACTACTACTGAAGGCAGAATGGGAGTTAACAATTCTAGTTAGGTCAGAGTATTACACACTAAGTACACTGAACATATTTGTGTCTTTAATCTAGGTAGAGGCTCCAGCTTCAAAAACGAACCCATCTTGTGCATAACATACAACACTGCTGGGGATAAAGTGTGTTGATCCTAGACCAACCTGGTTTTGCCTGCAGATTAGACATTAACCATCTGTTACTGAGGTTAGATGCTTAGGAAACTAGTCAGTGATGCGAATAAATTATGAAAACAGTGCATGTGGCTTTTCTTTTTCTTCAGTATTTTGTTTCAGAATACCTATACAATATTAAACTGGTAAATAGTATGCCCTCTGTATGGGGTCTATATTAAAACATCGAAGTTTCAAAACTTCAAATGTTCTAATATTGAACCCTATTCAGCGAAAGCTAAAAACATCGAACATACAGACAGCAAATTTTTTCCTAGGGAAAAAATTTGCTGTTCCAAAACACATACACACAGCACAAGCACACCAAACAAACAGCAAGCCACACCTAACCCTACATTAAACTATACACACACCACTAACTATCCACTTACCTTAACCCAAACCCTAACCTTAAGGTCCGTCACTATCGCACACTCACCTCACCCGCTCCCTAACCCTAACTCACCTACCCCACCCTAACCCTCACGTCCACACAATCGCACACTTGCCTGACCTGTGCCCTAACTCACCTAAACCGCCCTAACCTTCACATCCACACAATCGCACACATACCTAACCTGCACCCTAACCCTAACTCACCTAACCTACCCTAGCCCTCACGTCCACACAATCGCACAAATACCTAACCCGCACCCTAACCCTAACTAACCTAACCTACACTCAATCGCACACTTACCTGAACCCGACCCGTAACTTTCCACCACAGCTCTGAAAATACCAAAGCAACAGAAATGGACAACCGAATTCTTTCCCTAGGAAAAAATTTGGTTTTCTGTTGAGTCGATATTTTCAGCTTTTGCTGAATAGGGTTCGATATTAGAACATTCGACGTTTTGAAACTTCGATGTTCTAATATAGACCCCTCTGTATGTCTATATCATGTCTACAGATAACATGCACATCTCCATTTGAAATAAGCAAAAGCTATACTTTTCTGCCCTTCAACTGATTTTCATTTGACTGTAAATAGAACAAGAAATGGGCATATGCAAAACGAGTCTTTAAAATTTACTCTTCTTTTTTCAGTGTTATACTTTTCATAATATTTGTACTAATCAGTCCAAGTTCTAGGAAAGCTGGAGTACAGATCATTTTTCTTCTAAACAGCTATCTGTTATCAGAATCTAATTTTACTTTTCCATATGCTAAGCATGTGTGTGTTTGTCTGTGTGTGTGTGTGTGTGTGTGTGTGTGTGTGTGTGTGTGTGTGTGTGTGTGTGTGTGTGTGTGTGTGTGTGTGTGTGTGTGTGTGTGTATGTGTGTGTCTCTTTCTCTCTGTCTCTCTCTCTTTCTTACAGAAGGTGTGTCACTCCAGACATTGAGAAAACATCATTCAGCCGAGTTTACTGCTGCTATGTGGTTACACGTGATTTTCTGCTTTTTTTTCCTGTCACTGCATGCATGAACTTAAGACCAGGGTCATATTAGAACTGGACACATGTATTTTAAGGACTTAATGGTCGGAGTATATTACAGCTTTGGCTTCAGCCCATTTGGTAATACTGTCAAATCTAGGTGTGTTAGTTAAGTTTTACTACATAACTATCTTCCATCTACCAGTCAGACACCATAGTAACAGGGGTGAAATATCTAAATAAGCTGACACTCCAATTATAATACAAATATCTTTCATTTAAAGTAATAAAATACAAATTAGCTACTTTTTTATTACACAGGCTGCAGTCTTCAAGTTTTATTCAAATAATCTATTAGTAAGAAATCTAATGTATTCCTGAAAACAGTAAACATTGTGTTTAAAGTGGGTGGAGCAGTAGTGTTATTAGTAACTCATGTTCCGAGTAGTTAATGAGTTGTTTCATCGGAGAGAGTAGTGTAAGAAGGCCTGACAGTTTCTTCACTCAGGACATGGCCTGGGTTAAGTGCATTGCTCACGATCCCCATCTCGGAGCTTATGATTACCCCAATTGCCATACTGAGAAAGTGTAAAGAGGAAAGTGCATGAAGTACCAAGGTAAGTTGTCCGAGTTCTGTGTTCATACTGCACCCTTAACTCTTAAGAGAGCAGGTATAATGATGTGGCCATCACTTCTGAATGAAGCTATTTAGCCACTACCAGGCCATACACCACTCAGTAAAATTTCCCTTCACTGTTAGGTCACAGGTCTTAGTTCACCAAGACCACCTCAACATAAAGGGCAAATCATGAAATGGGAGGCATTTCCTTGTAGTGATAAGTCATAACAGAATGAGAAAAGATACTTAGCTTGGTTTGAGAGTATGAAGGAAGGATGCTTGCCCATGCCACTCAGACACTGGTTCAGATAATGGTTTTGGTACATAAAGATTCATTGGAGCAGAAAGTGCAAGTTGCAGCAAGCTGCTGTATCTTTTCATTCAGAGACAGTGAGGGTCACATTGTACTCCATAAGTATCTGTTAAGGATGTCTGGAGGTTTTGCAGGCAAGGTGATAATGTAGGGAGCAGCTCCATTCTAGTACACCCTGGGAATTAAGGATCATGAGTGGGTACATTTCTGGGGGGGGGGGTAGGTAGGAAAACTAAAAAGCCTTATCATAAAATGACAATCCTGTCATCTTGGTGGCATAGAGAGATGAAGTCACTAGAACCATGATGACCGAGATTTCATTAGGAACTCAGGACTGGAGGATTCTACTGGGAATAAGAAATGGTGAACAAGATGTTATATCTGCTCATCTGAATAAGGATGAAGGGTGTGGAAGCATGTTACTGCATGCTTGAGGTAGTGGGTCCCTGGAAAACTGGGGTCCCAGATGGAAGATGTTAGAAAACTGATGGGCTGGTGGGCACTTGAGGCATGTGGTCTTGCAGAGGTAGAGATGGCTCCTTTACTACACGCAAAAGGGCTCTTACCTGGAAGCAACAGTCATCCTACAGACCTGAGTTAGGGTTTGACACCAATCTTCCCTTTGAACAGCAACAACAATGCTGCACTAGTCATCTTCATCTCCTCATTGCCCCCCCAGTGCCTTACTCACAAATAACTCATCTGCCAGTATGGGGGCTGGTGGCTCCCAGTCTGGGGGGTTACTCTAAATAGCAAAGTCCTAGAGATTAAAGAGGCACACCAGTCAGCTGCTGATGGTCCAGCTGCAGCAAGACATAAAAATAAATAAAATAAAATGACGTGCTTAAGTTTTCCAGAGGATACTTCTACCAGTATGAGAGAAAGGCATATTTCAGATGAATGAAGAATAAGCCAGTGTATAAGAACAAAGGGGACATTCACAACTTTGGGCAGTATAGGGGTATCAAACCCCTGTCACACTGCATGAACGTTGTGGAGAGGGTAATTGATAAATAATATGCCATTCCATATCCATATTTCAAAATTCACTGTAGTGGGTCCTGACTTTTCATATGGTTAATGAAAAGAAGTTAAAATGAGAAAAGAGTCCAACTGGGTGTTTCTAGTCACAGAGAAAGCATATAACAAGGTCCCAAGAAAGATGATTTGGGTAGCCCTAGGATAGATTGAAGTCCCAGAAACATTGGTAGGATTAGTGCAGGCTATGTAAAAGGACCCCAAAACACAGGTATGAATAGTTTTCAGACTCACAGAGGGGTTGACAGCAGTAATGGGTATGCATCAGGGTCCATCTATGAGCCCATTGCTGTTCATACTGGTGACGGACTACATTACCAAAGAGATCAGAGTGGAAAGATAAGGAAAGCTGCTGTATGCAGACAATGTGACATTACAGACAGACAGACACTCAACAAGAAATACAGCAAATTATTGCATATTGGAATGCAAAACTGAAGGCTCATGGGATGAAACTGAGTACAGATAAGACAACTGTAATAGCAGCAAATGGGGAAATCAGAAGAAGCTGAAAATTGAGGTAGACAGGAAAATAGTGGAACAGGTTAACAGCTTCAAGTATCTAGAAGGAATGGTTGATGAAAAGGGAATTTGGAATGAGTAGTTCTGCAGCCAAATGGTACAGAGTGTCATGGGTAGCTTATGACAGAAGAATTCCAAAGTAGCTGTGAATTAAGTTGTATAAAACAGCTGTGTGACTGGTACTACTGCATGGTACAAAAACCTGGGAAATACAGGAAGAGCAACCGGGGGAGCTAGAGGTGATGGAGGTGAAGTTCCTGAGTTGGGTAATAGGATTCACACTGTGGAACAGATGAAAAACTGCTGACATAAGAGCAGAAACCAAGGTAATGGCAACTGCAGAGAAGGTCAAGCAGACCAGATTATGGTGGTTTAGGCATACATGCAGTAAAGCAGAAGACAATCTGGTAAAGATTTGGGACAGAAAGGAAGACGGCAAGAGGAAACAAAGCCATTCAGTGAAGAGATGGATGGATTGTGTGAGAGAAGACTATCAACGAAGGTAGGAGAATGACACTGAAGTGAGAGAGAGGTTTACTATGAAAACCTGGAAATGCACCTAGTTTAGTCATCACATCTCTGAACCGGAATAGAAAAAAATTAAAACTTGTTCAGCCCCCATCTCGAACCATGGTAATGTCGAGGGTTTGATATTTGCCGTTTTGACAATGTGCCCATTGACCTGCATTTGCTGTCCTGACGTGGATATTCAGGCTTCGGTATGGTAAAGTCCAATGTTTAGCCTCCTGGAAAACTGATTTTGACGGTCCATCACTTGACCGGGTGTATTTCCAGGTTTTGATAGCAAGCTGAGAGATGGCAACATTTGACATAAGACATCAACACCAAGTTAGAAAATGGGGAAAGGGGGGTGATGCTGCTGCCGATGGTGACGGTGAAGTGTTTAGGTTTCACCTTACCTAAAAAGTGTGGAATGTGTAATGGGGTCAGATGCCAACAGGAAGAATGGGGCAAATAAATGCTGAAAATACATATATACTATGCTTTACCTAAGACGATAAGCTATGAATTACTGTTTCTTTCTTGCTGTGGACTCATTCCTGGTTTTATAAACCTTTACAATGGGACTCGATTCAATATTATGGTATACTGAGAGTTTGAAAATGCTAGTCTAATTCAGGGGGCATGCATGGGAATGTATACAGGACAGTTAGTCTTTGAGTTAGTTATTTGGTCATAGGAGGTAATAATTTATCTTTTCAACCACTCAGAACTGGCCCATTCATAAATTCACAGTTATAATGCATGCAACTGTCTGCTTCATTCATCATTGGCTTATGTCTGTCCCTCTTACTTTTATCCTCAACCACATATTGATGCCAAAGATGCCAGGTCTGTTTCAGCTAAGCATGAAGATAAGTTAACTGCCTTTGAGTCTGTCAATGCTGTACAGTTATTGGAGCATAGAAATCAGTATGCAATCAGAAAACATCCATTTAGCAGAAGTGTAAGATCAATGTTCATCAGTTAAATGATTTCTAATGTGCCAAGACTATTTTTTTTCGTTGCTAGAATTCACTATCAAAGAAAAAAAATTGAGGCGAAGTGGGAAGTAAACCTGCCCTGAAGTTTCTCAGGGTCCATTGAGGTCTGCACCAGAATAAAGTAATGTACTGTTCTCCAAAAGGATGCCTTTGGTCTCTCCAATGTATAAGTTTACATACTTAGGCATTTAAGGCCAATTATGTTTGCCAGTCTCTCTGTGCTTTTCTATGGATGGCCAGCAGTTTGTCTTTGACAACTTGAATGATTAGAACATTCTTCAGGCCTAGAACGTTTGGACAAGGGCTGCCATCTTTAATGAGTGACCAGAAGAACACAAAAGTGTCAGAGCTGTACTGTGTATTCCCTCAGAGACACTGGGATAAGAAATGACTGTAGCAAAATAATGTTCTCCATCCTGCCACCTTTGCTTTATATAAAAAAAAAAAAAAAACTTCTAAATAGGTGGCAACTGCTCCAATCCACATTTCTTAATTTGAGTCATTTCTGATCCCTGCAACAGCTGAACCAAGAGGACAACATTTAGTGATTCAGGATTCCTGATGTCTGACTGCTCTTTGGATGACTTGGACCAGAATGAACAGTCTATCCATTGGGCAGCCCTTCTTCAAGATTAGTATTTTTATTTGAAAAAGAAAACTTTTCAAGAAAATGTACTTGAACAACCTCTGTCATAAAATGGACTGCTGCAAGGAAAAACAATTTCCTACTTTACCACCCAGTTCCTGTTGTGTTCTTAATCTGGGCACAAAAATCCTTTCCATTTCTCTGTTGTTGGCTCTTGTTGGTAAGCACAAAAGTATCATTTTGTGAAGACACTTCCTTTAACCTAATTAAATTACATTAACCTAGAATACCGAGTATCCACAGGTACCTACAGGTGTACACAGTTATCCTTAGGAAAAAATGTCACATAGAACTGATCCCCTTGCTATTTTAACTAAGCTGGTTATACTCTGTCCACAAACATCATCGTTTTGCACTAACTTTAGACATGATTTGTGTTTACATTCTATCAACTGCTGTGTGTGATACTAAATGACCTGAGAAAATGCTTCCTATCACCATTGGGTCACAGTCTGCTTTAGCCAGTAACAATATGAAATGTCAGGAACCACTTTCATGAGTCCCATAGTATAGAGTCTAAATGGCAAAAAAATCCCTGACTTACATATACTAAGTCCAAGATGGCCATTTTTTTCTCCAATATATACTCATCTTGGAGTTGGTATATATAAGGTTGAGGTTTGTGGGGGCTTGAACCAATAGAGGAGGATGTAGGGGGACTTGCCCCCTACAAAAAAATAAGTTTAAAAGAGGAGAGTGAAGCTTGAGATTTACTCTTCTTCTGTTTTTTTCCATCTTTTTTTACATGCGTCGTGCCGACATTTCAGTAGGGAACTGCTTTAGCCTCATGCTTAACCAGCCTATCAGTGCTAATTTTTTTCTGAGTTAGTGTAGCAACTACCCCGTCTGCATTGACAAGCTGGTTCATCTAACCCATATTGATCCCCATTATAAGACATGCACTTATTTATCTAATGTGGAGGACAGTCTCTATCTGTCTCCTGCCACAGTCTGTAAATAGCACTACATCACCACATTGTCACAGCACTGTATCGTCACTCCTACACATACTAGGGCAGTAAACAGATCCTTGCCTAAGTTCCCTAGGCCCCTTGCATGCCATACTAACTTACCTCAGACATATAGTCAAATTACTAACATCACATCCACACGTATACCCACACCAACTTTTACTGGAGGATACCTATCTCAATCATTGGTGACTCCATTGTAGCACACAGCGCATATTAGGTTGACAAAAAAGATGTGGTGGCAGCTTCTTGTTTAATTCTAGATTTAGGAATGCCATTAAGGGCCTTAGGTCCATGCACCTGCCCATATATATAATCATGGCACTGTAGTTGCCCACTTGGGAGTGAATGATCTTAGACGTTCCACTTCAAGGGAGATGCAGGAAATCATTGCTGAGCTCTCTGCTCATGTTTTTCAAGGATGCAAGGCTCTGGCACTGAGCAGCATTCCACCTACACCAAGAATATGCTAAATTCAAGGATAAAATAACTAACTTCAGTAATTGTCTAGTAAATTGGTGTTATTCTAAGGCGATCCAGTGTGTGTTTGCATGGGAAGAAATGGAAAATAGAGTCCTCCCTCCACCTTCCAGGGTTGGCCTCTCTTTTTTGTCTCTTGGTTTCCTCACACTGGCAAACATTTTTGCTACTCTGTTGTGCACTTTGAGGCAGGCTTCAGCTATGAACATCCCAACATATAAATTTCAGTCTGGATGATATGAAGGTGGCAGTGATGAATCCCCGAAGATGACCTTGCAAATCTCCAAATTTACGTCCTTCCTTACTGTCAAAGACAGCAGCATTTGAGTAATTACAGGAACCTGGTTCCAGTGCAGTGATAGCCCTCCCTCTGCTCTGGGATTCAATGCCTATCATGTATTCCGACCCTCTGGGAAATGTGAAGTATCTTCATTTATTTAACATCCCAATAATCTTTTGCAAGACTCTGCACGATACAGATCTGGAACTGGTTGACATTCCAACTGCACTCAATAAAATTAATTATCATATTATAGCTAATTATAGAACCTTGTATGACCCCTTAAGAGCATGCACAATATTATAACCAAGTAGAAAAGTTAATCATGAAACCAAACACCTTTCTTATGGTGACCTCTGCTAGTAACACATAAACTGGTAAGTATGTTCTAGCAAAAAAAATATGCCCAGAGATTTCTGGACTTTGTGAATGCCAAGTAACTAGATCAAATTGTCTCCCTGCACACTAGAGGTGTTACTCTTCCTGATCTTGTCCTCAGAAATGTTTCTTTAATTTTCGTCATCTCACTTATTATCCCCTCAATAATCAAATCTGACCCCTGTGACCTAGTCCCAGCAAAATTGCTTTGCAGCCCCCAGTAACTCTTCTATGTTCCAAGATTATTTCAAAACCAGTTACTTACTATTTCCCGACCTTCTTGATAACCAGACATGGTATAGATCTCTGACAAACCTTTCACTTGAAGCTGCTGCCTATTACCCTGCATTTTACTTCCTTTGAAATCCATGTATTTGTTTATTTATTTATTGACATTTGTTAAAAAGGGTTGGTCCAGCTCAGCCAAAGACCCGTTTTCAGTGGAGACTCAAGGAGAAAAGCTCCAGTTACATACAATAAAATTAACAAAGAAAAACAAAACTTTTAAATTAAGAAAAGTAATTACATAGTTTACAATTTTACAGTGGGACATATCTACAAATGATAAAAGATCAAGAACAGTATGAAATTTCAGAAAACATTCAATTATATACATTGGGTAGCTAGTAAACTAGAAATTGTTTACTAAGTACAAAGGGTAAGGAAGCTAAAACTCCAGCTGGGTTGGGGGGTGAAGTTGAATTAATGCATGTATTGTGACATCTGTACCAGGCCTACATAAGAATAATGTCAGGTTTAGAACTAAACCCATATGGTGCAAATACCACATCAACAAACTCTGTAAAAAATAAAAAAAAATAAAATCTGATGGTCATAGATTTATAGATTCATACATATTCCATGGCTATTGAGTTTTATGACCATATATGCCTTACCAATACCCTACCTCAGGCCGCACCACCTTTGTCCAAGAGGGCCATTCATGTCACTCCTGGAGTACCTTTGTCAATACCTATACGGTCAGCTATGTTATATTTAAATGGAGAGAGTGAGTTGCATTGCTTAATATGCAGGAGAAATTTATTGTAGAGGTTTGGAAAGCATTGGATTATAAACCTATCCTTTTTTAAAAGATGTCTACTTCATCATTACAAGAGGGATTTAAAACTGGTTAGTTTCTCAGACTTCCCATTAGGAATTTCAATGTCGGCTAGGAAATTAGTGTTGTAGCTAACTACAAATGGCAACCTTGTACCCCAGGCTGCTGCCTGCTCCTCTGACTTCCACTCCTTTTTTGATAAATGCAGTACAACATCTGTATCAGTGTGATCTAAGTGTAATGGCAGGTTTAAAACTAAATCCATATGGTACAACTACCATATTAAGAAAATGTGCAATAAAAAACTCTTGGCCATATCTAAAAGATGCCCACTTCATCATTATAAAAGGGATTTGAAATTATAAGCTAGTCTCTAAAACATACCATTAGGAAATTAAAGGATGACTATGAATTTGCAGTTGCAACTAATTCATAAGTTAGCCATACATCCTTCTTCAGATATATTAGGAAAATTAGAAAGACTCAGCAATTCTGTACTTACCTCATCTCTTCCTCCTTCTTTTTTGACCCTTAATGGCATTGCTAATATTCTTGCGGACATGTCCTCTACCAGCTGAACCTCACTGTCTCTCCCTTCTGCTTGACTTAACCCCCTTCACATTTTAGTTCCTGAAATCACTTTGGATAAGTATTTTTGTCATAGTCCAGAATTAAAAATACTAGTTGCAGGAGTCCTGACAATGTCTGTGGATGTCTGCTGACAAGTGCTAAGTCTCAGCTAGCAAGACCCATCCATCAGTTTTTGACCCTAAGTGTCTCCACGGCTTATATCCCCATTGTGTGTGGAACAGCTGCTGGAGTGCTCTTGCATAAATATAGTTCCTCTTCTTATTCTAGGAATTACAGGAGTAATATTCAGATCAATATAATTTGGAAGGCTATGGAATGTAATATACCTGATCGAATAAGTAATGATGTAAGAGATCTTTTATCTATCGATAAACATCAGTTTAGCCTCGTAAAAAGGCAGATCATGCCTGCACAACCTCATTTATTTCTTTAGAAGGGTAGCTTAGGCCATTGATAAGGGGCATGGAGTCCATGCTGTCTGCCTTGAGCCATACAAAGGCCATCAACACTATCCCCCGTGCAGGTATTGACAAACACACCAATTTTTACAGCAATCAATAAAGGCAGTAAGTTGTCTTTTAGACTCCATACCATTAAGGTCACAATTACTTGCTCTATACAGAAAAGGTTGCTATTTGTGCTCCACAGGTCTCTGTCCTTGGATCCCCTCCTACTTGGTATAAACCTGTCTGACATGAAAGCTGACATCAAGGGACCATGGCTAACCAAATTTGCTGATATTTGCAAACTGGAGTCAGTTGTGATACTCAAATTCTCCACCAATGGCTGCGTCAATCAAATGATGGTATATAAATTAAAATTTGCTCTCAATACCAAGAAATGCATCTTAGTTTTCTTTGGAAAGTCCACTTTCTATATGGATAACATTCTACCTATGCTGATAACAGTCTCCTCTGGTAACCACTAATATTTGGTGGTTATAAAACAATTTTACTTTGCACACTTACCCTGTATGGAAGCTCTTCAAGGTCCAAACAAGTTATAGTTTCCAATTTACTCCTCTCTTAGTATGCCCATCATTAAATATAATACTACCTTCAACATCTACCATGTTAAGCATCTAAACAAACTCAAAAAACTTCAATGTTTCAGTACCAAAAAGATCTGAGATCTGTACCCTTAGTTACTCTGACAGACTGAAAGACACATCCATCTAATCACTGTCATATAGACACTCCATTGTTCCATGCTACAAATGGTCCACTACATGCTTTCGTGTTATGAATAACACAACATTCTTTGAACTCCTTCACCTAACTAGAAACACTGGTAAATTTGACGCTCACTTTAGACAACTAAACTTATACTACCTCATCAAGAACACTACATGGCACGACAGGTACCTGACCCAGTGTATCGACAGGTACATAACCTAGTGTATCAAAAGGTGCCTAACCCAGTGTATCAACAGGTACCTAACCCAGTGTATCAGCAGGTACCTATCCCAGTGTATCAGCAGGTACTTAACCTAGTGTATCGACAAGTACCTAACCCAGTGTATCGACAGGTACATAACCTAATGTATCAACAGGTACCTAACTCAGTGTATCGACAGGTACATAACCCAGTGCATCGACAGGTACCTAACCCAGTGTAGCAGCAGGTACTTAACCTAGTGTATCAACAGGTACCTAACCCAGTGTATCAACAGGTACCTAACCCAATGTATCAGTGGGTACTTAACCTAGTGTATCGACAGGTACCTAACCCAGTGTATCGACAGGTACATAACCTAGTGTATCAACAGGTACCTAACTCAGTGTATCGACAGGTACCTAACCTAGTGTATCGACAGGAACATAACTCAGTGCATCGACAGGTACCTAACCCAGTGTAGCAGCAGGTACCTAACCCAGTGTATCAACAGATACATAACCTAGTGTATCGATAGATACATAACCTAGTGTATCGACAAATACCTAACCCAGTGTATTGACAGGTACATAACCTAGTGTATCGACAGGTACATAACCCAGTGTATCGACAGGTACATAACCCAGTGTATCGACAGGTACCTAATCCAGTGTATCGACAGGTACATAACCCAGTGTATCAACAGATACCTAACCCAGTGTATCGACAGGTACATGACCTAGTGTATCGACAGGTACATAACCCAGTGTATCGACAGGTACCTAATCCAGTGTATCAACAGGTAGCTAACCCAATGTATCGACAGGTACATAATCCAGTGTATCGACAGGTACCTAACTTAGTGTATCGGCAGGTACCTAACCCAGTGTATCGACAGGTACCTAACCCAGTGTATCGACAGGTACATAACCCAGTGTATCGACAGGTACCTAACCCAGTGTATTGACAGGTACCTAACCCAGTGTATCGACAGGTACATAACCCAGTGTATCGACAGGTACCTAACCCAGTGTATCGACAGGTACATGACCCAGTGTATCGACAGGTATCTAACTTAGTGTATCGGCAGTTACCTAACCCAGTGTATCGACAGGTACCTAACCCAGTGTATTGACAGGTACATAACCCAGTGTATCAGCAGGTACCTAACCCAGTGTATCGGCAGGTACATAACCCAGTGTATCGACAGGTACATAACCCAGTGTATCGACAGGTACATAACCCAGTGTATTGACAGGTACCTAACTTAGTGTATCGACAGGTACCTAACCCAGTGTATCAACAGGTACATAACCCAGTGTATCGACAGGTACCTAACCCAGTGTATCGACAGGTACATAACCCAGTGTATCGACAGGTACATAACCCAGTGTATTGACAGGTACCTAACTTAGTGTATCGACAGGTACCTAACCCAGTGTATCGACAGGTACATAACCCAGTGTATCGACAGGTACCTAACCCAGTGTATCGACAGGTACATAACCCAGTGTATTGACAGGTACCTAACTTAGTGTATCGACAGGTACCTAACCCAGTGTATCGACAGGTACATAACCCAGTGTATCGACAGGTACCTAACCCAGTGTATCGACAGGTACCTAACCCAGTGTATTGACAGGTACATAACCCAGTGTATCGACAGGTACCTAACTTAGTGTATCGGCAGGTACCTAACCCACTGTATCTCCTCATTTTTGAATAGGCTGCCCATACACATAAAGCAGAGCACTTCCCCAGCAACCTTTAGAACCAGACTGGATGACTGAATGGATGATCAAACATTTTCACATGGGATATATGAGAAAAATGTACTTAATGGGGGAACTTTGTTTACCCCGCCCACCCATACTGGAAAATGGGGCTGAACCTTTCAGTGATGTCCTTGGATTTAAGCTTAGTAAGAAGCTATGAAGCTTTGAGGCTAATGTTTTAGGTACTTTGCAGTTTACTAGCACCTCTCTTTTTCGAGCATGGTTGCTTAGGTAGAGCTGGAGAACTTAGTGTTGATGTAACGTTTTCTTGGATGGTAGAGTGGTAAGACTGATTGTACTTCATGTCAGCCTTAGATATTTTATTACCACTTCTTTGCACTCATAATTGTTGAACCCATTCATAAAACATGAAGGAGCTGGACAGTGGATCATGCCTGTCATTGTTCATTTTGCTTTTTAACCTATCTCTGAAGGAACTGGGCAGGCATTTCTGCACAAGTAAAGATTGAGACTACATTTTGACATCAATACATGCCCTACTGCAGCTGTTAGTATTGTGTAATCCATTTCACTAAGACTGTTTACATACTTTGTATAAGTGTATGGGTGAAAGTAGGACACCTCAAGGGATGCAGAACACAAAGATAGCATTTTGTTTATTTGCATGAAGTCAGTCTTCACATGTATCATATGGCTGTTGTAGACTGTATCATTTAGAAGGGTTTTGACCTTCCACTATCGGATATTTTTCTTAATACAACATGTGCTCCTAGTGTTTTATAAGGTTTAAGTACATGCTTGGTGAAAATAATGGTGGTGTGAAGGTTCTTCCTGAATGGCTACAGAAAGACACCTTATCTGTGGGATGAAAACGAGTATACAATCTAGTAGCCAGCCTGGAATGGCATATTCATTCTCCTGCTCATGATACAGGACAGTTACCTATTGGTGAAGGTAAATTCCCTATTGGCCTCTTCTTTTGACTGAGTAAAACATTGTGGCTTAAAAAAATCCAAGGGATAGCTTGTTACCAGTCTGACAACCAGGATAGTCCATTGGCAACTGGGTGTACCTTCTTTAGACATTTTATAAGGGGTGGTATAACTGGTACAACTGTCCTTGTATGGGTGATTGCAATGTGTACCCATGTTGGCATGCCACTATTCCTACCTCATTCATGGCTGTAGCTTTTGATCATCAGTTTTTAAAGTGTTAAATAGAAATTACTGCAATTTGAGTCATATTCTAACCTGCCTCAGATTGATTGAATCGACAAATAACACCCAGCAGTGACCATTATATGGCCATATGGCCTTTAGCTTAATTGCTATATACTCTGATGTTTTGCATTATTTTGAGAGTTCTTAAATCACCAGATTACATGTGATAGAATAACCTAATGCTATCATTTGTTATATTTGTTTTTTTCCTTTCTGGTATATATCAAAAGTTTATAGCATTGTTGTTTTGCTCCTAATTTACATTTGGTTCAGTTATTTTGAGCTGTTTCATTTATGTCAATTTATGTATGAGGAGCATATGGGGTCTGCTATGTGATTTGAACTGGGTACAGTATGATACCCAGCTAACCAGTCATGTGCTATGCTACTCTGCCATGGCTCACTGTCTAGGAGAGTTTGGGCTGCCTTGAATAGCCCTGTGGCTCCATCTGACAGAGATGCTCTGTAACACACATATCCCCCATGCATTCATGATTAGAAGGGCTTCTTAAATGCACATTTTCAGCAACACAGGTTTATAAAGACAATATAACCTGGCACTTTTATTCTCATTTTCTCATCTTTTATACAAGGCGTGATGAGGAATTCACCAGAGCACAGCTCTATATGATAGGTTTGTGGGGTGTATGACCAATGGGGATTCACCCTCTTGTTATTATTACTTACTAGTCCCAGAGCTCTTAATTTACAGGACCCATTCTTTCCATACTGATTCCCTGTCAGTCTTCCCTTCAGGAACCTATGGCCAGTAAGTAGACTGTGCCTTTTTGCCTTGTGAACACCTTAGTCCTATTCTTGACCTGATGAGCATAGCTGTGCCACAGATTTGCACTCAGTTTTTCCCACAAGATTTTTACTTTTTTTCTGCTAATTGTTTCGTCAGCTGTTTCTCTATATTTCTGTATAGATTGTCAGGTGAGATAGTGGTGGAAATACTGTATATCACTGGGGTATCATCTGTCCCTTATACTGAATTTGGATTGTTAGACTGCAATGATGCTTTGTTTTTTTTGTGTTTTCAAGTTTCTTCTTCCTCCCTGTTTTTGTTTTTGTTTTTCACTCTTTTCTTTATCAGCTGTGAAACAGAACTGGTGACCACCTATCACAGTTAATGTGACTAAGGAAGACCTACATGAAAAGCATCTGTTAAGGAAGCTTCCAAAGGCCAGTACTGTGTGTTAGCCACTTGGAGTGTTAAAGGTCTTGGAGCAGCTTTAGGAGAAAATGTGTGTTACAAACTTTGGGTAAACATTGGGTATCAACAACATGTATCCAGGAATTTAAGCTGCAAAGAAAACAGGTATGTTTGTTTATGAATGGTGACCAGGCTGGGTGTGGTCTAGCTCTCCTAAATCCACTTGTCAAGGGGTTCTCTACCCCTGGTCCACAGATAACTATACTGATACTTGCAAATGGATGAAAGTGACAATCAGCCAAGATGGATGATAAATAACTATGGACACCCAGTGGGTTACTGGGAATAGAGAATTTCTACCGACCTAATGAGTTGAACTGCGGGCCACAAAATGAGATAATGGCAACACCTAGAATTATGTTAGGGGATGCCTGTTCTATTCTAGATGAAGACTGCATTGTGACTTCATCTATTTTTATTTTATTTATTTATTTATTTTATTTATTTTACATTTGTTAACCGGGATGGTCCGACTGGACACAGGTCCATTTTCAGCGGAGGCCCAGGGAGAAAAGCTCCACATTAAGTAACATTTTACACAATATGTTAAAATACAGTATACAGAGAATTTTCAAACAATATGTTAAAATACAGTATACAGCAGAAGACATAACAAGACCTATATATGCAGGAAAAAATACTTACACATGGTTAAGCACAGAATAAGTATACAAATTCAATCAGTATTAGGAGAAGACCTAGACTGTAATATATATTACAGTAGGTATATTAGGAAGTGAGGTATATAAGTGGAATAATTTGAGAACTTATGTAATACATGGGCATAGCCACTTATTCTTTAAGTGTGTTCTAAGTGAGTTTTTAAAGTGAGAAGAGTAGGGGCAGAAATCAGAGCAGGGGGGAGATTATTCCAGGTTCTAGCTATGGAGTGGGAGAACAGTGCTTTCCTGCAGTACTGTTAGCCCTAGAGATACAGAGGAGGGGTTTGTCGGAAGATCAGAGAAGACGATTTGTATCATAGTGGGTGAGAAGTTTGGCTAGTGCAGGGTTTGTTTCTGGATGTGTTACCACATTGTAGGCAATGACTAATTGGTGATAGGTTAGTAGCTGGGGAAGCTCCAGTCATTGCAATTCCCTTAGAGCCTGGCAGTGGTGGGTTCTAAAGGTGGAGTTGATTGCAAACTTGGCGATTTTGTTATAACATGATTCAAGTCTGGCAAGGTCAAGTTTTCTAAGCTGTGTAAGAACTGGAGCAGCATGCATTAGGGTAGACAAGAGGTGAGTTTGGGCTAGGGTAATCCGTGCTTGTTTCACAAAGGATTTCCTGTACCTATATAGTGTTCCCATTTTTTTATGGACTTTTTTTATAATTTTAAAATGTGGACGTCAAAGTGTAGATTTTTATCAATTTCAATGGCTGGGAGTTTGGTATGGTTAGAGGGAGAGATAATAGTGTCATTTTCTGAGGAAAAAGTGATGGATATAGTGGTGGAAATGGTTTTGTTGGGGTAAAAAGTAGTAATTTGGTTTTATTAGGGTTTAGGATAAGTTGAATTTGAGTGATCCAACTTTCCACAGAGCTAAAGGATTCCTGGGTGAGTTGTTGTAGGGTGGGAAGTGATGGAGCTGAACAGATAAGAGTTGAATCATCAGCGTGTTGTATAATAGAAGCATGCTATGTGGTGGTATGGAGATTATTGGTAAATATGGGGATAAAAAGTGGGCCTAATATGGAGCCTTGTGGTACACCTATGGTAGTTGGGAGCAAGGAGGATAGTACACTTTGCCATTGGACAGATTGTTGCCTATTTGACGGATAGCTTTTAAACCAGGCTATAGTGGAAGGGGCAAAGGATAGGGATGTCAGGGTGCCTAGTAGTAAGGAATGTGAAACCATGTCAAATGCTTTGGAGAGGTCTAGAAATATTGCAGATACAAAGTTATTGTTATTTCTATGTTGGTTGATCAGATTTGTGAAAGAGAGCAGAGCATTTATCGATCACAACCCACCAGGGAGAATTAAAATACCTAAAGTGATTAGGTATTTACATGGTTTTATTAAGGGATAGAAATTAAATGGCATATGGCACACATTACATAATAAAATCTAAGAAACACATACACACACACACACACACACACACACACACACACACACACACACACACACACACACACACGGTTTGTATTGGCTGGGGTCATGTTCATCTTTGAAAGGAAGTCTTAGGACTAACATTACCCTGATGCACATTTGAATCATAATATGGCACTTGTCAGACTTGGTGATAAGAACTTCCCAAACATCCTCATGGAGATTTGATCCTTTGATTCTTTAGAGGATGATAGATAAGCACATCATTGATGAGAATTTGGCACTCTGCTGAGATCTGACTGGTATCATGGATGTTTCTATGGAAGCATGTAGGAAAAATGGAGGGGGAGAGTTAGACCAGGGGATTGAGGAAATATCAGGGTAGAGAAACCAACAATAATTGAATCTCCCTAATCAGAACCTGGCCATTATAAAAATATATACACAAGGAATGTATAATAACTTGGTAATTAGGTGGCAGCTAAGCAGGGAATTGTTGCTGTCAGATATGCTGAGATGTATTGGTTGTGTGAAAATTTCAGTTAGCTTGCTAGGTTAACTATATCACCTCCTCAAGCTACTCACACTGCACATAAATAGTCAGAAAGCAGAGCAGTGTTTCTTACTCACTGGACTGCCAGTGGTGTATGATTCAGTGCATATTATTACAGTTAAACAGCATTTCTATGCAGACATGTACAGCTGAATAAATCCGACAAACTTAGAGGATTAAGTAAGATTTCTGGAAGAGTTATATTTACCTTCAAACTTAAGAAGCCCCTCTCCAGGTGTCTTGAGATATGGTAAAGATCCATACCCCATGGCTTCATGCCTGATTTCTATAAAAGCTTTGAGAGGGAGACAGCTCCACACTTCCATAAATTCTTTGTTCAGGCCAAACAGAAAGGGATATTGATGCATCGTACTCGATCCAAAAAAAAAAAAAAGAAAGAAAAAAGAAAAGAAAAGCTCAGAACTTTCCAGAAAGCTCTTACCTAAGGAAAGCAATAGTTTAACTAACATCCTGGCACATTATTTTGAGGAGAATCCTACCTAAAATAATTAGGTCATACTAACATTATTGTCACTTTTGAAGTGACACTCCAAACCATGTGTGAAATGGGAAAAGGGGTTGTGGGTAGATGGATGGATGGATAGAACACAGCATTATCAAAGGCAGGCAGGGTTGGCAATACCTGATGAGATGTTGGATTGACTTCTCCCAAATGATGTCCCTTTCTGATATCCCAGTGCCTCAATTCTTCTGAATTTAAAGAAATCTTTTGATTGCGTGACTAGGAGCATCTTTTGGGACTGCGGAGAAATTTGAGATTCAGAAGAAATTCATCGAGTGAATGAAGCTGGTTTATAGCTTATCATCGGGTGGAAATCTGTAGTGATTAGGATGCTTTACTTCCTTTCAATCCTTGAAATAGCAAGCTGTTAATGGCATCTATGTTCTGGACAAGGACCCATTAATATCCACGACTGTACTTTGAGTAATGTGCTCTGAAGTAACCTTAAAACTCTTCTAGCGCTGCAGTAGCATTTACAGTTTACTCAGGCCACAGTTTGAATCTAGACAAATCATATGATTTTCTACCTGAACTGAGGCCTATGAGTAATTACAGAAACAAATCTGTGCTTTATCTTTCAAGTGATGCATCACACCAAAATATCTTGGCATCTTTATTTATAAGAACACAAGCAAAGTGATTAACACAATGCCTAGCCTCATCTTACAGATAAGTAGTCCCAAACTCTGAAGTGAAAGCAGCTCAAACTCACATTTTTAGCAAAGATCAACATGGTCAAAAATAATTATCCTCCTTAAATGTTTGTTTTTGTACATGCAGACATATTCCCTACATGGTTCATCAGAGTAAATCAGGAAACTGTAATCCTGTATGCTGGATTTTCCTTGTTATTCATGCCCCTAGAATGCTGAGGAAGAGACTGATGATGCCAGTAGAAAAGGGTGGCCTTGGCAGTCCTATCCTGTAAGATTTTGCTTAGCAGGCTTCCTTCATCTGCAGCTAAGTGCAAGGATAAATCTATATCCCATATGGTCTGACTATGAAGTCTTCTTAATCCATACACTGTCTCAAAGGATCTTACATGCAAGAAGGGTGTTGTGGTATCTGAGGTAATCAGTAGTATAGTACTGGTAGTATAGGACTGGTGGTATAGGACTGGTAGTGTAGGACTGCTGGTGTAGGACTGGTGGTATAGTATTGGTAGTATAGGACTGGTGATATAGGACTGGTAGTATAGGACTGGTAGTATAGTACTAGTAGTATAGGACTGGTGGTATAGGACTGGTAGTGTAGGACTGCTGGTGTAGGACTGGTGGTATAGTATTGGTAGTATAGGACTGGTGGTATAGTATTGGTAATATAGGACTGGTGGTATAGCACTTGTATAGGACTGGTAGTATAGCACTGGTAGCATAGGACTGGTAGTATAGTACTGGCAGTATAGGACTAGTGGTATAGGACTGGAAGTATAGTACTGGCAGTGTAGGACTGGTAGTATAGTACAAGTATAGGACTGGTAGTATAGTACTGGCAGTGCAGTATTGGTAGTATAGGACAGGTAATATAGTACCGGCAGTTTAGTACTGGTAATATATTTCTGGCCATATAGGACTGGTGGTATAGGACTGATAGTATCATGGTGGTGGTATAGGACTGCCGGTATAGGACTAGCAGTGTAGGACTGGTAATTCCAGTACAACTTGACTAAACTTGATAGATGAATGGATTATTAACTAGAGTGTGCATCAAATCACAGTAGCCAACAGACCTCTTCATTGGCCAGAATGGTTCCAGGCAGATGTTTTTTACGAGGTAGACCAGGTGAAAAGGAGAAGCACATATTTTCTTAAATTGGAGAAAAGTGCTAGAATTCCACAGTGTAACTAGAAAATTTATCAATACCTACAACTATATTTCCTTTTTAATATACATGGCCTGCACCTAAGTTCTTCTAGCTGTCTTCATAGCAGAATATTTTATAAGGGGTAGGGCTGTTTCACTCAGCAGTTTTGTCTGTGGGCTCTGTTTATAAACTGTGGAGTGATGCTATAACAGATCAATGTATTTCTTTTAGGGCAGTCTGGGATTATAACTATGACTTTGGTTCTATAAGACCTATTGGGAAGGTTTGCTACTATAGAGATGTAAGCTGCTTTACTACCCAGCTAAGGCTTTTACTGGCATCATACCTCTCAACTCTCTGGATTTTGGCAGAATGTCCAGATTTCTGCCTCATATTTTTGGTCTGTTTCTCATAAAATGTGTGATTTTCTGGATTTATGTGGCAAATCAGTGAGGACCAGAGCAAAATTAAAAATGTGTCCCTATTTTTGAGGCTTTGTCCCCCATTATTTCTGGCTTTGTCCAGATATTTTGTGCTAAGAGGCTGAGAGCTATGACTGGCATCAAACGTTTATATAGGTACCCATCCTTCCCATTTAGGCCTATGCCCAGGCAGCAAGATACTCATGCTGTCTGTTGGAGATGTAACCCTCCTAAAGCAAATTATTTTTGTATGATCTGGACTTACCCTTAGGTTCAGGAAGCATGGGCTAAGCTAGGAAATTATGTTTTTGTATCTGGGTACCACTGCCTGTTTTGGGGTGATAACCCTTCTGGATTCTGTACTACTAGGTAACAAGTCACTCCCTCCCCCTAACCAAAGTCGTCAGCTGGATCAGGCAATTCTCCTTTACTTTTATACCCCTTATTTCTTAGGTTCTATAAGCATTTTCACCTTGATTCATCTAGATTTGAACATATTTATGCAGATCTGCTTTGCAGGGATAACAGTTCACATATCAACAGTGTTTTTAATAACTGATGTATGACTGTTATCTCAAGACTTTTGAATGAAACAGATGGATAAAGTGATATTATCATTCCTTCCATTGGAGCTCTGGAAGTTTGCACTGCAACTTCCAATGGGCAGAGCCTAAGCTTTTTGATAAAATCAAATTATGTCCTCACATTTCAAACAAATGTTCATATCTCTGGCACTTCAGGTGCTACTAAAAGTGTAAATGGCAAACTATTCAGCAAAAACTACTTTTATAGTTTTAGTCTTAAGGTTTTACATTTTAAACTAGTTTTTATAAGTCACAGTAAACATAGTTACTATTAAATTTGTAATATTTTGTAAAAACTTACAATATTTCAGCAACCACTCATTACACACATACTGTTGGTAGCATTTTATTCAGCCAGTTGAGAACATTCATATGAGGCTAAGCAGTTCTGTCTCTGCTACTTGATTGTTGAAATGTTTAGAAAAGCCTGAAATTTATGACAACATAAATAAATATTATATGAACAGTAATTAGTATCTCTTTCCCTGCACTAGACAGATGTCAAATATCAACATGGTTGTGTTTGCCATTTTGTAAGCTTTAAGATAAACCTTTTAATACTTTGTATGTAGCATAGTTTTAAAATTATTAATGCAAATATGAACAAGTAATATTTGATTCCTAGAGGCCTCAGTAGGATATAATTGCAGAAGCACCTACAGGTGTCACCCGGTTGTAACGAGGTATATTTTTAGGAAATTAGTGCTGTGGTAGCGTTGTCGCCTCACAGTAAGACGCTGTCCGGTTTGACTCTCAGTTAGCGCGTCTTCTGCGTGGAGACATGCGTGGATGGGCGTGCCTTCGTTGAAGGTTGTGCGTCAGGGCTGGCAACTCGGTACATAAAAATCAACTGCCAATCATTAGCAGAGCGGAGTTCCGCTGTGGCGACCCCTAACCGGGAAAAGCCGAAAGTCACAACAACATACATTAGCTCTGTAGAATTATTCTTCATCAGAATGGATCTGATATAATGCAGTACATTTTAAACAGGTAAAGTACAATTAGTAATTATGTTTTTGCATAGTTTTAAGTAATATTTTTATTTAGGAATGCATATTATAAATATTATAAAAACATTCTGGGGACATGTATGGGTACTACTGTAGCCCACAGATATACAATTACTTATATGGCTAAATGGGAAGACCAATACATTTATATGCTTGAATTTTTCAAATATGCAAAATATTGTTATTTTATTGATGACATTCTTTATGTGGCCTGGAACAGTGAAGGAATTAGTTACTTTTGTAGATTATTTAAGTAATACTCCAAATCTATGTTTTACAATACATGACAGCAGTGAAAGAACAGATTATTTGGGTATGGAAATTATTAAGGATATTAATGAAAGAAAGGACAACATTTATATTTATATGTAAACAGTAGATAGGAATGTATATTTACCTGGGGATGTTTTGTTTCCATGTGATTGTATTTACTAGTACAAATGCTGCATTGTTCTAGAGTAACTACACAAGGGTGTGATCAGATTGAAACACAGACTTCATAGTAGGGGTATATAAACAAAAAGAAATTGAGGAGGGTATGAAGTTTGTTTCAGAAAGTGTAAGGTATTGCTGTACCCATTTTATACTATAAAGTGCAAAGCACAGTATACAAGTAAATGAGAGAAAAAAGGGATTTATTCTTCCCTTGCACGTATCAGATATTATGATAGTATGCAATATATTTAAGACAAATGGACCTATACTGCTGACATCACCAAAGTTGGAGAATTCTATTAATAAATTACTTTTTTCTTTTAAATGTTTCTCAAATTTGAAACATTTATTTTGCTATAATAATGATGAATATTTAATCTGTATTGACAGAGTGAAGAAAAGGGAACTTCTATGTGTTTCAGCTGTAATGTAGGTAGATGGATTAAAACAACTTGTTTGTGCCCTATTTAAAAATAATATACAATTGTGAGTTAGTATGACTGCAGTAGATGTTTTATACTGCGTGGCCTGTAAAAATGCCCTAGTTTTTTTTTCCTTTTATATGTGAAATAAATGATTAGGAAACTTAGAGGCAGAATTAGGCTACTTCATTCTGAGATTAAATATCATTTAGGTACAAATAGATTGTATAAGCATATATGTGAGAATTAAGACAATAGTTTTAAGTTTCAGGTCGTTCAGAATGTATTGTATAACAAAGACACGGTGACATTAATGCCTAAATAGGAGTGAAAGAATTAAACTGGCAAATTCTGTGGGCTGCTGCAGATAGACCAGGATTGACTTAATCTACGTTTGCTAGAGAGTATTTTAAAATCTGATCTCTGATTGGGTAATTTCATAATGGCTCAGTATAGATATAGGATGTGTAGTGGAATATGTAGAGCTGATGAATTCTAGTGTTGGGAATACTTATCTGCTTTTACTAACTTTTGGTTTCTTTTAACAAAATGTATTATTTTTTTTCAGGCTGTTTGTGCTTTTTTGGCAGATTGCATTATGGTTTTGAGTTCTTATAGGTGACTTTGGTGTTGGTTAATTAGCCAAGATATGAGTAGACTCTCTGTTTGGAATGATTTTGAATTTCTAGTGGTGTGATAATATATTTCTCAACTTATCCTAGAAGCATATCTGGAATATTGTTTAGGAAAATGGAACTTGGTGTGTGAATGTCTGAAATATTCACTGTAATGCATATATTTTTAATTTTATGGCATGGCAGTATTGTATTTACTATCAAGACAGATGTTTAGCACTCTTGAGCTGTGCATATGATTGATTTGAAAATATTTCAAGGGTATCTCTAATCCTTGTGAAATCTTTGGTAAGTTCACTATAGTTGTGGCTTTCCTCCCCTACCTAGTTACATATTTAGAAAACAACTTAACTATTATATTTACTTTGCCCATTAGTCCTTTGCATTTACTCTAGTATTCTAAATGTCTATGTGTAATTTTTATTGGTTGTCACACATTTTGAAAGTTTTCACGAGCAGAGATTTGTATGCATTTAAACAATTATTTTAGTTTTATTTTGTTATACCTTTCCCCTTCTTGTATCTGCTATGTAAAAGGATACACTTAATGATCCATTCAGACTTCGTGTTTTGAACTGATTGCCCTGGAAAGGGTTGCTGTGTTAGTAAGGTGAGTTGGGCAGATCAGAAGATCCTAGCCCAGCAACATTGTCATCTTGTGGACACCCAGATGTTCCAAGGCAAGGTGAGTGACATAGTCTTTTCAGTAAGTGCTAAGATGAGCAGTGCCTGGTATCATTCTTGTGTAAGGGGCCCTGGGAAAATCCTCACTTGGTGGCCAAAACAATCTCAGCTGACTTTTTTCAACCGGATCCAAGATTATCCCAGATTTCCATGCTCCTCACTGCATGTTGTAGATTAAGCCAGCAACCTTGCAAAGGAATCTCACTTCCATAGTTTGTATTTGCAATCATATCCTTTTGGTCACTAAACTAAGCTCATAACTACAATGGAGGACTTTGACAAAGAATAATCAGTAAATAGAAAGTTTCATTTTGTGATTCAATTCTCACTTCATCATCACAGTCTGGTATAGTACCTGCAGTAATGTTGCCACAAGACCCATCCGCTAGTTAGTCTCTTGATATCCCCTCCTCCTCATGTATGAATAAACCTCAACATACTCAGACTCCTTCAGTTCAGATAGCTGCACCCCTCTCTCCTGCAGAGAGGACTTTATCCTTTTCCATGGCATGACCATGACCTCTGGTTTAGAGGTGCTGATTTTAAGCCCATCATCTTCAGATTCAGCTGTTGATCACAACAGTGCTCACTGGACATTGGAGTCAGTTAAGGCCAAGAAGACAACTCTGTCCTCAAACAACAAATATGCAAATCTCTAATCCCCACCCTGAATAGTCTGCAAACCTAGGCTGCGCATCAATATGCTTATCCATAAATATCATGAACAGGAGGAGAGACAAGATTCACCCTTGTTGGAGTCCTCCATGAATACACTTAAGGCTGAGAATGTTGTCTCCAGCTCCTGCTCCACAAATACAGAGACTGAATGGTATCTAGCAGTAGCCTTGGGACCTCATACTATTGCAACATCTCCCACAAGACTTCTGGGGGTATATGGTCACATGCATTATTTATGTCTACATGATGCACACACACCATCCTGTTGAATTCCCATGACCCCATCCGTATTAGTCCAAAGATAAAGAATTTATCCTCTTTTACATGGCCAGGAAAGAATGATACTCCTGGATTAGAAGCTCAACATATGGATTGTTGCTTTCCAGAACCTTGGCATTGGATTTCCCAGGAAGACTGAGAGACATGATAGCTCTGTAGCTGCAACACACATTTTTGTTCTCCTTTTTTAAAACTTGGGACTACCACCCCAGTTTGTCAGTCCAGAGATTCTATCTCTATTTTCCTCAGAGCATTGAAAATACATGTTAACTATGACACCCCAGTAATAGCAACTGTCTTCAGCATCAGTGGTAAAATATCACTCACTCCTGCAGGTTGTCACAGCAGAACAGTTTAACTGTTGCAGTCATCTCATCTACAGAAATAAATCCAGTCTAATCTAATGCTTTTAGCACAGCCTTCACAAAAGAAGGCATGCCCACAAGGTGCTTGAATTTATCGAAGTGTTCCTTCCACTTCCTATCAATGACTGCAGTCAAGGGAAGTATTTATCCTTGCTGAGAACATCCTGGGCAATGTCCCCTCCTTAGCCATTAAAAAGATTGCTAATTTGTCAGAATATTTCTGTGGGTAATGTACTTTTTTGTGTATGGAGTCTCCAGTCACTGCTACAGCTGCTGCCTCTCTGTCCTGTTCAGGATCTTTCAGGCAAATCTGAAGATGCCACTCCTGCAAACATCACGTGGAATGTTTGAATGTTACACCCTTGGCACCCATCAAAGCATCCATGGTTTATCACCATGACAAACATCAATCATTTTTCAACCAGTGCTCTTTATCTTTCTGATGTTTGAAACTGGGTCCATCTGTACTCCATGACTATGACCTTTCTATAAGGAAGATGCACTTTCAAAGATGGGAGATGAGCTCACATACCATGCTAATGTAACATCTGCTAAGATTTCTGACAGTATACTTAACATGCATCTGGGTTTCCTGGCTGTCTGTATCAACTCAGTACAAAGTTGTAATAAAGCGATAGCTGATCATCCCCCTTGATCTGATTGTCTGTAACATGCAGAATCAAATCAAATCACTCAACTATGAAAGTGATTACTGAACTTTGGCCAAGGATGTTCAGGTATGAGGCACACTTTGGAGCAGTCTTGTGAGAACATGGTGTGCATTAAGGATAAAATAGACCAGGATAACGCTCCGTTCATTGCTCATACACCATTAAAACAAACTAATGATCAACAGTGCAAATCCAAATAGTATTTATTATATATATATTTAAGACAAACCATGCTATTTCAAAATCCATAGCTGGAAACCAGGAAAAAATGTAAACTAGTTTCCTTGTGTAAAGCACATCTTCATCAATACAATCTAATTTAACTCACTTTCCAAACAGTCTTGTAACATTTCTCCACAGTGACTCCAAAATAATGTTATACATCTTTAAGAAATATGCACTGATTTGTATATGAGTTACATCTACAGCCATTTCAAAATAATTTAAGTGGCAAAAATTATAAAAATAATCAATAGAATAATTTATTCCAGGTACCTCTAACATAAATATTGCTATAAATACTCATTTAATCCTGGTTTGAATAAATTCCCTAAATGAACTATTCACTTTTATTCTTTTTTGGTTAACAAATCTTATCACTACCTTTTATGTGTGTGACCCAAAGTTATCCTTTCATTATCCATAAACAGGACTTGGCTCCCTGATGGATTAAAGTCTGTTTCTACAAAATGCTTCTCTCTTTTTATAACTAATGTTACTAAACTATTCAGGCCTGTATGTTTTGGCATGTGAGATGTTTTACATATGTAAAACTGAAACACAAGCAAAAAGCCATGTCAACATGTCAACAACCCACTCACTTTTACATGTGATACATTTTTCAATCTGATATATTTTACTCCTACTTTTAGATATGAACTCTGCAAAGGGATTCTTGTGAGCAATGGGCTCACCCAGTTAACAAATGAATACAATTAAAACTAAATAAAAAATCATGGGTCAGGCATACTCATCTTCCATAACAAGGTCATATTCTAAGTCATTTCATTTAGCCTAAAATACCTGGATATTCAATGCTAAATTATGATTATTAAAAATATATGCAACTTTATCAAATATGTGAGTTAGAGGTTGCAATCTGTCTTCATATGACATGCTTGTGATGCACATATCTGACATTTGCAACATAGTTTGTTCGTAACATGTAGTTACAATAGATTGCATGTAAGTTATATAACTAAACCTATGTCATTCTGTCCTCGCCCACAGTCTCTGAGGATCATCTTTAACTTACCTTTGTTGGATACCATCTGATAGTTGGGTTGCTGACCGAAGAGATCACTAAAGTGAAAACTACACTTTCTCCCTGTTACCTGCAGGATGCCATTCACTGGAAGGGCAAAAGGTATGATTTTCCTTCCCAACAACACTCAAACTGAAAAACCTCTCCACTGTTATAGGTAGGTATTACCTGTACTGCTACTGCTACACAAAGACAGATAAACCAGATAATCTCTAACTTATTCTACCACAGTACAAAGTTTTGCCATCTGGACATGATACCTGAAATTGATTTGACTAGATCTAATAAGTAAAGGTGTCATCAGTTACAGCATTGTCACTGTATTTGTGTTAACTTAATTAACAGGGAAACAAAGGTGTTTGTTCCTACATGAAGCTAGTAAACACGCTGTACAACAACATCATGCAGCATTTTGGGGGCTCATCAACTGTAGCTATGCATTCTGGCACCCTATCAGCACCCTAATGTTACCCCCCCCCCCTTAACTCTAAATTGAGAACCAAAAAAAGGCAAACATTTTTTTCCTTTGAAAACTGAAGCAAACTGCTTGATAGAAATGTAAAATGTGGCTTGTGCTACAGGTAAATATCACACACATGCTTCATCCCTACCTGCAAATGCAATATTGGCGTTCACTGAACTACTGTCCAGTCAGTATCTGACAATTGCAACCTGGATACCTTGTGCTTGGTGAGGCTGTCCCTTCTGCCCACGCTAGCTATTCCTCATGACATCTGCCATACTGCTAAGCATCCTCATTCCACCTTGCTATTTTCATGGGCGTGTTCACAGTTCATAATATGACCTGACAGCAGAAATGCTGGAGAGTGCAGCTATTCTGACATATAATGCGGAATACAAACACCTCGTCTGTATATAAACTTCCAAAATATGTTTGGCTCAAAATGCTCAGTCTTTGTTTCCCATGTTACAAGTGATTACTGAAGTTTGGTTGTGCTTGCTTCACAGGCAGCAAGTTCTTACATTATTTACAGCATTTGCCATCTTCTTAATATTGTCTTAGGTGTTTCAGCTCACTAGGGATATGCTGCATATATTTACACATCAATAGTTTATTTTGTTTTCATTTAACTGTTCCATGTTTAACCAGAAAACATAGTGTGTTTAGACATGAAACACAGTCTGCACTAGAAGGTGTTTATGGGGAATATCTGAGAATGTAAGGACTGATTAGATGGCATATCATCAGTATCATTAAAGTCATGTTAAATGTTCACGAAAAGACAAAGGAAGTGAAATAATTTCATTGCTAAGAAAAATGTCTTCCTTACTACATGTCTACACATAGCATGTGTCACTTAAGTTGAACAAACTAATGCTGTTTGGAGACAGAAGAGCAGCATTCAGGCCTGCTTCAGGTATTAAACAACATACAGAACTTGTATGCTGTGAAGCCATGGAGATCCACCAATGCCATCTTGATACTGAAAATGGGTGGTGGGGTCCATCTCTACTGACCCTTGCCAAGGACAAGGCATTCCTAGCTGCTGGAGCATAGATAGTGATGATGTGCTGTTTGAAAATGGCTTGTTTGGATGTTGGTTTGCAAACTGTTTCAGATAATACATCTTTCTGAATGTCAAGGATACACCAAGATGACATACATATTACTTAAACAATAAGACTCAACAAATAATGTAGTATTGTATAATAACATCAGTCTTGAAATGAGTCAAAACATGTGGTAAAGCCAATTATTTTCATCTCCAAAAACTGATGTGCTATACAGATTCACATTACCTTCTGAGGATAGATTGACTTAAGAGAAATAGTCACATTCCATTATGGTGGTTTATTTCCATTAAATACAGTAATTCAATTGAATACTTTCCCTTTGCCCTACTATTTATATCACCATATCCTAAGCACTATTGTGCACAACTTGTAATGCTTGAAACTTTAAGAACAGTATGTTAACTAATTCATTTATATTCCAACAATTCTTCTTCTTTCAGCTTTTCCAGGTTAGGGGTCACCACAGTGGATCACCTGTCAGCTCATGATTGGCAGTTAAGTTTTTACGGTATGGAGTTGCCAGCCCGGCACCCAACCTTCCACGGAAGAAAATAAAAAATAAAGTGAACCAAACCAAGGCAAATATGTCCACATAAGCACCAATTCCAGTTAAAAGGTAAAACATTCTATTGTGAGCATTTTTGGAGTTATATCAACTGCTTCATCAGACAAAACCATACTCCATCTACTATTCTATTTAAAGCACATTCCACCAATAAGAACATTAAAGTCATTAAACAATTAAATCAGCATCTCCCAGCCTATTAAACATATATGTCTTCAAAAGTAATACATAATACACTTAAAAGTACATGGATATAAAAAAACACATGAATGCACATATAAAAGATACATAAATAAAAAGATACACATATAGAAAATACATGGTCTGGGAAAGAAAAGAGGAAGAACTCATGATGTTTTGTGAGTATATGAACTCTACCACACCTTTCTTGAGGTTTACCACGAACAGTTCTTTTACAGAAATAGATTTCCTTGATGTCACCATTGTGAGAAAATCAAATGGTCCAATAGACATAGAGTGTTTAGAAAAACCTGTCATAGGAATGCTTATCTACATCGACAGAGCATGCGTCCTGCATACATCTTTAATAATATTGTTAAAGGTCAAAGATTGAGAGATTGAGGGCATCAAGGCTACATGCCAGTGAAACAGTTTTTTTGATGAATTAGATGGATTGAAAGACAGGTTCAAAGAAAGGGGATATAACACCCAAGAGGTAGACAGCATTCTGAAGACAGTCCCAGAGATCAGGACTACCCAAGGGAAACCTTATTTTTCAGATGGACCTTGGGATACAATGGTCCTACAGAGGAACTCAGTACTAGTAAGAGTACCATTGGTGTACTCTAGTAACATTGGACAAGTAGAAGAAATCTTAATAAAACATTGGCAGATACTGTCTACGGTCCCTGAAGTTAGTTCCATAGTCAGCCATAAACCTAATTTTTGTGTTTAAAAATAAAAAAATCTTTAAAGAGGATGCTGTGCTATCCAAGAAAGATAGAGAGACCCCTTAATACAACTTTGATTCATGGGACCCACCCCTGTTCTAAGTGTAACTGGGGTGCCTATAAATAGATATCACTGGGAGGCTTACACATTCTGACATGGGGAAACAACTAGAATTTAAGATTATAGTAGATTGTAATACCTGCCATTTAGTGTTTTTAGCATATTGTCAAACCTGCTTATCTTTTTATATAGGCAAAACAGACAGAAGGTTACGTGATCGCATCAGGGAACACATGTACAGTTTTTATAATGCAATACACACCAATGCACTATCCAAACATGTTTCACAACAGACTGATAATACACGTTATAGTATTAATAATGCAATACGCACTAATGCACTAACCAAGCATGTTTCACAACAGACTGATAATACACATTATAGTATTAATAATGCAATAATCACTAATGCACTAGCCAAGCATGTTTCACAACAGACTGATAATGCATGTTATAGTATTAATAATGCAATACGTAATAATGCACTAGCAAAGCATGTTTCACAACAGACTGATAATACACATGTTATAGTATTAATAATGCAATACGCACTAATGTACTAGCCAAGCATGTTTCATAACAGACTGATATACACATGTTATAGTATTAATAATGCAATACGCACTAATGTACTAGCCAAGCATGTTTCATAACAGACTGATATACACATGTTATAGTATTAATAATGCAATACGCACTAATGTACTAGCCAAGCATGTTTCACAACAGACTGATAATACACATTATAGTATTAATAATGCAATAATCACTAATGCACTAGCCAAGCATGTTTCACAACAGACTGATAATGCATGTTATAGTATTAATAATGCAATACGTAATAATGCACTAGCAAAGCATGTTTCATAACAGACTGATAATACACATGTTATAGTATTAATAATGCAATACGCACTAATGTACTAGCCAAGCATGTTTCATAACAGACTGATATACACATGTGCAGGTTTATGGTAATGGAAATAGTACAACCTAATGAACGTGGAGGAGACATTAGAACTAAGGTGGAAACATCAGAGTTGACATGGATTATTAGGATGTGAGCCAACAAAGGTAAAGGCTTAAATGATAAAGTCTCTATTAAAACTGTTCTCAAAACTAGATCAATGCATAAATAAGTAGACCGGGGGTTCTCCTATCTGAAACATTACATTGTTGTTAACTTCAGGAATAATAATGTGTATATACAATCACATATATGGTGTTTATATGCTTCTTATATATATTTTCATATATGCTTTTATTTATATGTATTTTCTATATGTGTATCTTTTATATGTGCATTCATGTTGTTTTTACACACATGTACTTTTAAGTGTATTATGTATTACTTTTGAAGACATATATGTTTTAATAGGCTGGGAGATGCTGATTTAATTGTTTAATGAAATGAGTGTTCTTATTGGTGGAATGTGCTTTAAATAGAATAGTAGATGGAGTATGGTTTTGTCTGATGAAGCAGTTGATATAACTCCAAAAGTGCTCACAATAGAAAGTTTTGCCTTTTAACTGGAATTGGTATCTATGTGGACATATTCTACCTTGTTTTGGTTCACTTTATTTTTAATTTTATATATTTTTTATTTTCATTGTTGGAGTATATTTTGTTATACATTTGAGTGAACCATTTGTCTTATTTACCGCATACAGTTTTTGGATTAATTCATGTATATGTTTATACAAAGTGCTAGTGTTGGAACACCTATTAATCTTATAAATATGTTGAAATATTCTGTCTTTAAACTTGGAATTTGCCCCCCCCCCATAAAAGGTATCACATGCTACACATAGCGCCACATACATGACTTCTGTTGTGTACAGGTGATATAACCTGAATTTCATAATTTTTCTGCTTCTTACCAGATGCAGAGATTTATGCATAACTTGTTTTACACATATTTATATGCTTAGCACTCGTGCAGTGATAACATGCAAATGTGCTTTTTTCCCATACATTAGGAATAAAAATAGCATTAATAACACAACTATAATAAAGTATATTGTATTAAACTTATACAGATCTCTCTTTCTCACTGTTTGTTAAGTATCATTAGAGGTCACATTAGCACACCAGTTATAAGTAATGGCTTTTGTATCATACTAAAATTAGTAGTGTATGTAATTACAAAGCACAAAGGACCATTATCATTATTTACATATAATTTGGAATACTTCATATATAAATATAAAGCATTTCTGATACAGAGACTGCCCTACCACGGTGTTGCAACACAAAGATGTGCAGCACTGCAGAGGGCTGTGCTCGCAGCAGTGCTAAATGCTAAATGCTAATGATGCAGTCTTGGTGAGAAGCATATGCTAATTAGCCTTGTGCTCTCCCTTCACAACTGCTTGTAGTAACATATTTACACAGCTGACCAATTCAGGAAATAAATTAGAGTGGCCACTCTGGGCCACTTGTAGTAATAATCACAGCTAAAAATTCATCCAGTGTGGTAAAGGAAGTGCTGGGGAATTTAGTGCTCAGCTAGTGTTAGGGCATGTGTGCATGAGTGTATGTGTGGAGCTGCATGTGTGAGTGTATGTGTGAATGTGTGTCTGCCCAAGAGGTAGCTATGGGGGAGGGGGTAATGAGGGGGATAGGTTAAATAGGTGTATGCATGTGTGTGTGTGTATGTCTCTGTGAGTGATGTGTGTGTGTGTGTGTGTGTGTGTGTGTGTGTGTGTGTGTGTGTGTGTGTGTGTGTGTGTGTGTGTGTGTGTGTGTGTGTGTGTGTGTGTGTGTGTGTGTGTGTGTGTGTGTGTGTGTGTGTGTGTTTGTGCGTGTGTGGATGGATGGATGGGTTGGCATGGCTGTCATAGCTCCATATGGCCCTAGAGTAATGAACAAAGTCTGCAACACTGGATTGGGTTGGGGCAAAACTAGCCACCAGGGATGACTGTAACTACATGGGGCTGGGAAACACTAGCCATCAGGAATCACTCAACCTATGGCGGATCAGGGGGAGCAGTAGTGATTACTGTAACTATGTGGGTCTGGGAGGAGAATACTAACCACCAGGGATTACTCTGAATATGTGGGTCATAGGGAACACTAGACACCAGGGAGAACTACTCATTCTGTAATAGTACTTAAACATGATGGTGATGGAGGGAAAACACTAGACACCAGGGAGAACATTGAAGACATAGGGTGGGAGAGAACACTGGACACCAGGGATACTCTATATAGTATGCCTAAAGGCACGTAATTAAATATTAAAAACAAAGACTGCTGTAAAGACTCCAAAAGAAATTCCAACCCTGTACCTTCTCCCCCGACATAGGACATTAATCTTTTGTGCCCCTACCAGACCCCATTGATCTTATGAGCTGAAACATAAGTGATGAAACCAGTCAACTACAAGAAGGCAGAGGATTCATTCCTTACATCATCACCATAGTAACTAGAAGCACTAACCCACTGCGCTTACTGATTAGTTATTGTTGGAGGGGTTTAAATGTATATTGAAGATCTTAGACATTATTCAGTGCCTGCAACAGTTGAGGACATACGAAGGACAGGGATAAGGAACAGTAGGCACACCTCTCAATCGTGTAGCCTGGGATATCAAGACAAAGTCAAAATTAATGGTAGGGCAAAATCAGGGGAGGATTTTAATTATGGCTCCTACAAACTTAGGAAGTTGTTAGTGTAACAACTTTTCTCCTACCATGGAAGTAGTGAAGAATATGAAGTGTGAAACTCTAATGTCTGGCAGTGATGGCTGACTGAAATCATCCATGATTTATAAGGGCAGGAAAAAGAAGACAGGGATATTTTCACAACACAGGGGCGGGTGTGGGGTATGTGGTGTGTCTGTGTGCGTTTGAATGTGTATATTGTAAGTCGGAGAATCAATGGGGGTGCATGTGCTAAGACAATGCAGAGGAGCCACAGTTACTTACACTAGGAAGTGCTGATCTGCACTTTCGGCAGGTAACAATGATTAAGAGATATGCAAATTAGGTGATGAGGAGGTCTTCCCCATTGCTGTTAGTGTGTCCCTGAATAACAAAATACTGCATTAAACAGGGCCTTTTTACTGCAATCCTAAAAAAGCAAGTTCTGTTTTTTTTTTCTGAATACCTGGGGAGGTTTTATACTTCCTTTACTCTTGTTTATTGTATTCTTTATTTTTCTGGTTCTTTTCTTAGATCATCCTAGTTTTATTACTTTGTTTAAGAAAGATACAATGTCCAGCCTATTCATTTGTACTAGCCATCAGTCTTGAGAATCAATAATCTGAACTTTATCTCTATTTTTATATCTTCATGATGGTCGTGTACTTGTACTTTGCAAATGAGAATGATGTTGCACTTCCTTATCCCCAATTCTAATGTCTACATTTCTAAAAGTCATAGTTTTTATATACTTGTGCGTCCAAAAATGAATTTGATCATCATTTAAAATTTTAGTAACGTCACAACCTGAGTAGCAATATTAAAGTAAAGGTTAAAATGATAGTAAGTGAAGATGGTCACCTATCCATATTGGAAAAAATGTCATCACTAACATCACATTATTGTCATTGTCATTATTTAATGTATTGCTTATCCTGTTGTGCCAAATAAATATTTATATAATTTTCTCTTCTTACTAGCTATTACCATTACAGTTAAAATATTATTCTTATTAGTGTAATGTTATTATTTAATTCTCCAAGATATTTTTTTCAGATTCTGAAATCTATTACAGTGTTATATATAGATTCCACATGTCACATTTGACAACTGCCATTTTGTTAAAGTATTCCTTATACAATGATTAAGACGTCTTAGATAACTGATGAGAACCTTTGCAAATTTCTTACTTGACTAAGGAAATCAGTATGGTTGCATGGATTTGTCCCAATAACCTTTGGCTGCTAACATATACAAAGACTGCCTCCATGACCCATCTCATAAAAGTCATTATATGTCTCAATAATGGTCATTAATCATTCTAAACTATCTTATGGGGATTATAAAATTTTGTGTAATGTGATACTGAATATAAAATTGAGTAGCATGTTCATCAGACAATTTATGCCATTAACCAGTTTTGCAGGGAGCAGTAGTTTTCTGTTGTGAAAGAGAATGCTATAGTACAGAATGCTAATTCAGGAATACAGTGCTGCAGACGTTTTCGTACTGTAACAGTGAGACCAGTCAACTGGGAAGAACTCCCTCTTGCTCGGTGGCTTTGTGGCACAATAGGATGAGGACCTGAGTGTGACCTAATTGACTAGGATTCAGTTTGCAACCCTGGCCCTGGCAGAGACAGGTATGGAGGAAGAGAAATGAAGAGGCTCATCATGCTCACCTTTTCCAGTGGAGGGGGTGTACACGTTCCAGGACCACACAGGGAATGCTTGATTTCTCCAGTGGAGACCAGGAAAACCACTTCCTGTGCATTAATGTTGGTGGGCAGGGCTGCTTGTTAGCAATGTTACTTATCGAAATGAGAGAACATCCATTATGGACAGCCCACTGCATTCCTCCTCCCATTGTATAATCAAGCATGTACAGGGATGAAGGGTGGAAAGAAGACCTCAGACACCCCTAATAGCTGCCAAAATGATGTTCTCCCTTGGCTGACTGCTGACATTGATAATGAGGGAATAAATGTATCAGTTGTGGAAAAGGGTTAATGATCAGCAGTCAGTGGAACAAAGAAAGCAAAGAAGGCCCTCTTCCACACAAATGTTTAGACTCAGAATTACAATGTATAGTTACTGGGAGAAGACTATATGCCCACACGACCAATGTTTTTTTTTTTTATTTTGTGGAATCTATTATTTTTCTGGTTTTGAGAGTGTGCTTTTATAAGGTGTACTACTCAGTTGTTTTGCATGAATTAAGTAACATAATCTCGGTGCTATAAAACAGACTTACTACATGGTGCAAGTTGCAACCAGAATCAAATGTGTGGGACACAGAAGAACATCACAGATACTGTGAATGAATGCATGCCTGAAGTCTAGTCTATATACATTTTTTTTGTGATGTGGTCATCATTATTTCATATATGTACTTACCAATGACGTACCAACAGGCTATTATGCCACATTTATATGATTGATGCACTGTATATGGGTATCATATGCATTACTACCTTGGTAATGGACACTAACAGAGCCAACAGACAAACAGAATGGTACTGATTTGCATTGTAGAACTTATCACCTTCATGGCTATCAGGTGCGTAAATTTATCTGGAGGTATTATCAGCATTACTCACTTATGATGGCATACTTGCTGTTACTCAAAGTACTGCTGTCTGGAAGCATAATCTGCTCCTTTATGTGCAGGAGCAGTGTATCCTGAATGATGTTAAGAATTTTGGATGACACTTCCTAGGAAACTCTTAGTATGTCCCGTGTGCATCTTCAGAATGTCCCAGGGGCTAGTCCACAGAGTGTTTAATGCCTTATTCCCTTCAACCTAGGGTGCCATGTGCACCTTGAAAAAATATCAGAGGTAACAGACAGTGTGCCATTAGGATGCCTTTGGAATCATATAGCATCCTTATTGTATTTGTCCTGGAACAGCACAGCATAAGGGGCTGCTAGCTACAGATAACTGCTGTAGTGTGGGGCTTATTACTGGCATGGGTGCATGTGTGTATCCTCCCTTTGCTCACTGTGTTCTTTCAATGGTTTGATGTTCTTTACCTAATGAGATTTTAGTCATTGATTGATGTTTGTCTTCCATGCATGACTTTTTGAATTGTAAGTCACACATGACAGCATGCTCATCATAATATCAACTGTGGACTATGTATTATAACTTTAACTGAACTTCTGCATGATTTATTAATAATTCCTTCTCTGATTACCTGCTTAAGCCATTTCAGGGTTGAGGGGGAAATGGAACTTATTTTGTCACTCAGTGGATACAAAGAAAAGAAACAAATCTTAGCTAGGGGGCTAGCCCATCACAGTCCCACAAAATTCATGAATTAGAAACCTGTTGGATGATCCTGTGCTGAATGCAAGGGCTTAAAGTTTAGTGTTAGCATCCTATGAATTTTACTCAGTGAGATAAACCACAGCTTCTGCAATTCTGATCATAAATTAAAGTATAAAAATCTTCAACACTACATGCACATCCATCATCATCATCATCATCATCAGTCCCCTTTTTCCCATTTTTCTATTTAGGGTTGTGGTGTTGTGTCAGTTGTTGCCATCTTTCTTGATTCAATGCCAGTCTGTTATCTTATTTGACAGTCATGCCAGACTGCAGGCCTTCTCTCACACAATCCATCCATTTATTGACTGGACGACCTCATTTCCTCTTGCCTTCTTCAAGTCTTTCCCAAATCTCATTCATAAAATTTTCTTCTGCTTTCCTGCACATATAAATGAAACACTATGATCTGTTCTCCTTGACTTTCTCTGCAATTTAAGCTACTTGGGCTAACTTCTCTGATGCCCCATTTCTGCATCCGTCCCACAGTGTGCATCCTACCATCCTTCTCAGGCATGTCCTCTCCATCACCTTTAACTTCCTCAGCTGTTCTGCATGTACTGCCCCAGTTTCTGTACCATACAGTAGTAATGGCTGCACCACTGTTTTGTACACCTTAGTTTTCAGCTTCATTGGCATTCTTCTGGCACACAGTACCCGTGACACAGTGTCCCAGGTGGCTGCAGTTCTTCTGGTTCTAGACTTGATCTCCTGACTCAGACTTCCCTTCTCCTCAGATACACCTCCCAGATACTTGGAGCTGTTAACCTGTTCCAATATTTTCCCTTCTACCTCGGCTGTCAGCTTCTTTTGATTTCTCTCATTTCCTGTCATGACAACTCAGCTCTCTTGTCTGTACTTAGTTTTGTCCCATTTGTCTTCTGTTTTGCATTCCAGTTCCTTTCATTTGCTGAAGTTCTTGTTTAGGTTCTGCCTGTAATGTTACATCATCTTTGTGCAGATTTATAGATTTGCCCCATTTGATCTATTTACTAATGTAGTCCATCACTAATATGAACAGCAATGGGTTCAGAGCTGAATCCTAATGTACACCCACCCCTCTGTGAATCAGAATGTTGTTTGTATTTGCATCATTGAGTTCTTGTTCATAGTCTGCACTAATTTTATCTATATTTACAGTTCCATCCATCACAAGACTGCCTAAATCAGCTTCTTGTGACTTTGTCATAAGCCTTCTCTGAGTTTAGGAATGCCCAGATGGACTCTTTCCTCATCTTCAGTTTCTTTTCCACCATCGTACTGCAAATGTTTTAGTCAGTTTGGCTGCATTCTGATCTGAATCTGGACTGTTCATCTCCTGTCTTACTTTCTACTATTCTGCATATTCATTTATCAATCACCCCCTACTGTACTTTCGTGCAGTATGACAGGAGTTTGATACCTCTATAGTGCCCATGGTTGTGAATGTCCCCTTTGTTCTTGAACACTGGCACTAGTATGTTTATTCTCCAGTCATCTGGGTATGTCTTTCTCTCCCTACTGCTATGAGTACCCTCTGGAGCCATTTCTTCCCTAACTCACCTAACATCTTGATCATATCTGCTGTGATCTCATCTGTGCCTGCTGCTTTTCCTGACTTTATTTTCCTTACTGCTTTCCTTACTTCTTCTAGAGAGGACTCTTCTTCTTTCATTGTAGGCTGTATCTGGGGTAGTAGCTTCTGTGGGGTTTTCTATCTTCAGAACATGCTGGAAGTACTCCTTCCATCTGCCTTTGGTGTTTTGTGGACTGGTGAGCAGGTTGTTCCTGGCATCCCTTATGAAAGGTATATCTGGTTCCTTCTGGTACAGTCTGAGCTAAGCTACAAAGACTTGTATAGAAATAGGAATATGTGATGGAGTTATTTGCCCTTTTGTAACTGAAGTCACTTGTAGTAGTATTTTACCACTTACATTGTTAGCTAGAAAATTGCAAACAGACTACACCAGTGAGTGCAGATGCATAAATCGTGTACACGTCTTTGCTTTCAGGTTTTTGTCTGTCTCTGGATAAAGCAGCAAAGTTAAAGAAATACAAAGGCACTTGCAATGTGGTAGCTACTGCCCCCCTCCCCAGTTACCAGGTACTCATGCCTGCACATTAGGAAAGAAGACAGATCAGACAACAGATAACAGACTGAAGCTAATAATGTCTGAGTGACACAAGGAGGAATGTTGAACCAAATCTGCCTGGGAAGTAGAACGAAAAAGATATAGTAATGCAGCACATTTAATAAAAAGATATCTTTATGAATGACGGGGTATGCCATGATGCTAACTCAAAGGTGGATAAAGGGGAACATAACAAAAACATTCTTCACAGAAGAGGTGCTGCATCCATGAAAATAACTTTTTTTTTGTATTTCACTTTTTTTTTTGGGGGGGGGGGGGTCCTGCTCAGCACTTAAACTAAAATGTTCATATCTCTAGACCGACTCTAAGTTGATGAAATGACAGAACATTTTGTAGTTTGGACTTCACATTCGACAGCCACAATTACAGCCTTGTGCAGTTTGCCCTAAACAAACCTAGACACACAGTTGTGAAATGCCTTTCTTGGTTTGTACAGGCTTGGATGTTTGACACTGAAATATGCAGAGTAATATTCTTAAAGCTCTTGATAGAGGCATGTAAAATATTATTACTTAATGTGAACAAACAATCTGCCAGAGGTTAATGGTTTACGCTAATGAAGCTTGTAAATTGAACAAATGAAGCATACACAAATTAGCTAATATTTATAATGTCCTGCTGACTCTGCATACAATGTACTGTTGGCTGCTGTTAGGACACTGTACTCTTATCATGTGGGCAATGTAGAAAATACAGGGCCATATGTACAAATGGGTAAGTTATCATAAAAGTAAATTGCTCCTCTATAAATGTAAACTCAAAAGAAAAATGAAAGTTATTCTCAAAATGCAATGTGCTTTAAGTATATTAGTACATGATATATGTTGCATGATGTGTACTAGATGGGTTTACCTTGATAAATGTACATTTACTATAACTTACAACGACTGTTCTTGTCCAGGATGTGGCCCATTAGATGAACAGGCAGCAGATTTAAAAGGATCAGGTGGAAATCAGACAGATGCCTGGAAGAAGAAACTCCCCTAGAAAGGAAGGGAGGAAAGAAAAAGAAATGGAAACCCACAAGATAGTACTCTCAAACAGAAATAAGGGATCAGCGGAGGAGTTAAAGGGGCAGTAGGATAGTAACCATCTAATTATGAATGTAACACACCAGATCAAACAGGCCAGCGACAAAAGAGAAGTAAGTGGGTAATATAGAGGGTTATAGTTGGGTCAGCAATTATAGCCTGAGAGGTCAATTGTGATATCCATGGCTAGGAGTACACATAATAAGAGATAACATCTGTTCCATATGCTACCTATTACAGAAAAGAAAAGTGTAGTGCAAAGTGTTTACAGCTTTGAAATTCTTAGAAACACTTAGCACTGCTGCATCGACAGTCGGGGGAAGTAATATACTTCTACTGTGGAGCTAATGGCTTTAAAAGCTATTACAGAAATGTTGCTATGTTAGAGTTTTGTTTAGTGATTTTTCAGTTTAATGGCAGTGCTCATGCACAAGAAAACATAACACTG